>NW_027558193.1:0-12693 GCF_052425735.1 Oculina patagonica
AAACAACAACCTTTTCCAAGAAGTTTGTGTTCAACAAACCATATATGGTAACTAACAGGAAGTAAGGTGGACAAAAGTTGCTCTGTTTGTAGCGGAAGACGACTTCGGTTGATCACGTGATCATGGCGGTGAGTTTCAGCTGCAGGTTTTTCACGTCCTCGAGCGGTATTTGACAGCATTTGAGCATTATATCGGCCTTCTTTACCGCAAATTTTCAGTTTTCTACCAAGGTGACCAGCTTTTTGATAATCTACAGCATTGTGTCAAGGAAATGTCAGTAGAGGACCCGTTTTTCGTCGTAAAAGAGTAAGTACATTCGCCATTTTTGATGTTTTTTGTCAGAACTTTCGTCCGGAAGGCATGTTTTCTCAAGAAACGATATGAAAATGGTCAATGTATAAACATCTTGACGATGTATGAAAGCCGATGTATGTACTTTTCGGGAGCTTTCGTGATTGATCTTGTGTTCTCATGCCTTAGTGATTGATTTCATTTCAGTTGATGTTGAGAAATCTGGAGAAATGAAAGTCTCATGTACTCAGTCTGATGTTGTTAAAAGCTAATCACGCTGTATGCTATAAATGACAAGTCTTCTTGGATGGGTCTTATTCGAATTTCGTTATCATAATTTCAAGTTGTCAGAAACAATATTTATAATTGTGTAAACATTTTTATTATGGGTGCTTACCATTTGTAAGAAAAATCCGGTTGATGCGACCGTTGCATAATGGTAAGCGATTTTCCGAATAAACCGACCAACCGGATGAGATTTCGCTTACCATTATTCTACCAGGCGTTCCTTTCCGCTCACTCTATCTAGCGCCAAATTCAGTGTTGTTTTCTGTCGATATAGCTCAGTATAGCTGAATACTTCGAGGTAGAAAACAAACTTTTTGACGAAGAAGATGGGCTGATGCTGTTTACTGCCGTCAGCTGTTCCATTAGACGCGATTTAAACAGAATACAAGGTTATTTTGAGGTAACTGTTCCCTATACGCACCGAGTAAATTTCGCAGTCGAGTGAAAATTAGCACGTTCGAGCTAGATCCTGTCCCGAAAAAGAAATATGAACACATGAACAATTCCAACGTGGAATACCAGAGGCAGGTCGCTTATTTCTTCTGTTAAAAAACTGCTGGCATTTCTATGGTCGAGGTGAACATACACGTTCTAAATTGGTATATAGACGCCATATTGTAAACACGACTAAAACCGCGCGGAGGTGCTAAAAAGGGCCTGGAAACAGAAAATTCGTTCAAATGGTAAGGAAATTTCCGATGTTCCGTTCCGAACGGAAAAAGTGGAGTACCTCTAGAGGTAGTCCACAATTTCCGAATGGAATTTCCGGAAAATTACCTTACCATTTGACTTCAAACCGAAATTTCCGGATTTTTTGGCTAAATGGTAAGCACCCTATATCTCTGAGATAGTACGCACGCTGTGATTGGTCAATTTTACGGGCCGTATTCTACTGTACGGCCCGCGAAATTTGACTGAGCGTTCTCCTGATGCCGTACGCGTTTGCAAGTTGAAATGTCTCGCGAAGAAGATTTTCAAAACTTCCTACAACGTTCGCAGTCAGAGGGAAAAAGGCGAGGAACAAAGGCGAAGCGAAGAAGGTCTACCGAGCTTTAAACTCAATTTTTGTGATCTGTTGGAAGGAGAAAACTTCCCTGATGTGGCGGACTTAGAGACCCGAGCAGGATTCAAGTCAAGAACTTGAAAGTTTCATCAGTGCCGAGAAATCTGCAAACACGGTCAAGAAGACGAAAAGTGAATGGAAACTGTTCGAAAAGTATTGTCAAGAGCAGACTGATGGAACATTTCATGTAGAAACCGTACCTGCTGACGTCCTCAATAAGCTCCTCGGAAATTTTTTCAAAGACGTACGCAAACGCGATGGAGTACGAGCCAGACAGCATTTCAAGCTTTCAACGAAGCATTCAACGCCGCCTTCAAGAGCTTAATTAGCATTACGTGGACGGCGATATCTGAGGCTTTTTTCAAGTAGTTCCTTCAAACTTTATACGTGTTTTCTCGTTCAGTATTTTCTCGAAACACTGCCATAAGTTTTCGAAAGTTTGATAAGCTAAAACATGTTGTCAATCGCGGCACATTCGTTGCCAAGCAAAGAACTTTAAAAGTTATTCTAAAGGAAACTTGCACTGTATCTAGTTTTCATCCTGTCACTGAAATTACTGTAAAACTAATTGCAGAAATAAAATAGTGAAGGTTGGATTCAAATTATGTTTATATGCTTATCAATCGAGCTATTAAACGGCCGAATTGTTTACGGAAGCCAGTGAAATTCACTCGTCCTTTCGCCTTTGACGTACGTCAGTCAAACGAAGCCGCTTCCCGCACGCTTGACTTGAAATGTTTTCTTTTCTCCAGAGTGAGAGATATAATAAATATCTTATTAACCTCGTTTTCTCGGTCCGTACTGTAAAATACGGATCCTCGTTTTTTTCCCGTCTATTTATGGCCCGCGCGCTTCGCGCTTTGGCCATAAATAGAAGGGAAAAACTTGGTCCGTATTTTACAGTACGGACCTCGAACTCGATTAATAAGAGGTATGTACTATAAAATAAGAACTGAATAATTACTATAAGGAGCTGTAAGTTTCTGGAAGTTCCTCTTACATCACTGGCATTGAAATAATTATTACAAAAAGGTGTCGACCAGCCTAATGACAATAACAATAGTAATAGTAAGATCTTGTGTACTTGTGTAACAATGTTTTTCATGGATACTTCATTGTACAATAAGTTTATATTAATACACATTGCTGGTAGGGCTATGTCAAGTTCTTTATACAGCTGAATCCCGATAACTAGAACCTTCAAGGGAAATCAAAAAAGGTTCGAATTATTGGGAGTTTGAGTTATCAAGGGTAAAATTAGTAAGAAAATGACCTGGAGGGGAATCAAAAAAGGTTCGAGTTAGCAAGAGGTTCGAGTTATCGAGGGTTTGAGTTATCGGGATTCAACTGTATATCATTGATAATGAATGAGTATTTACTGAGGTCTCGTGGCAGCTTGAAAAGTTCTAAAGAAATCCTATAAGAAAATCAGCTTTACCACCGTTTGCATTGATACGCGATGCCAAGAGATTTTCTTAGCCTTAAAAAAGAAATTGAGAATTGAGAAGGCATCCCAGACAAATTTGATGAATTTGGCTTAAAATTATTCAGTGACTTGTTCCTTTATTCATTTAGTCTCCTTGTGGAGAAAAGGGCGTCAACAATGCTTCGCGACCAAACTCTATTATTTTGCAGCTGCCTTCTCTGCTCTGTTATAGCTGATGTTAGCTTTCTTTAACTCCTCCTCAGTTGATCTTCTCCAGGTCTTAGCAGGTCTTCCCACGTTTCTTTTACCATGGGATTTAAATTCTGTGAGACTTGCATTTTTTTAAAGGACCATTCACCACCCCTATAGTGATATAATTAGAATATACATGCAGGCGCTTATTTAACAAAAACACATTCAAAGGCTGGGACGCTTATTAGAAAGGGGTGTTGATTGAAAGGAGGGTGCTAAATTGAATTATGGTGCATCATTGTACAACTTGAATGTTTTTAAGATTTTTTAACTTTGATTCTTCAGGGAAGTGCAAAAAGCAGTTAATAATGTGCAGACCCTTTATAAGAGATGGCAAGACTTGTTGGACAATCCCCGCACTGTAGGAAAAGATGAATATAACTGGACAACAAATGAACTGCGTAACAATGTAAGGAGTATTGAATGGGATTTAGAAGACCTTGATGAAACTGTGGGCATTGTAGAAGCAAACCCAAGGAAATTCAACATCGACATTGCAGAGGTTAATCAAAGAAAACAGTTTATAAAACAGACTAGAGATGGGGTGAATATCATTAAAGAACATATGAATAGTCCTGCAGCTAAAGCAAAGGTAGAGAATTCATCAAGAGAGGTGAGACACTTAATCTTTTTGTTTAATTATTTAAGCTTTAAGAATGAACAGCATTCAATTTCTTTGAGCTGCATGCACACTATCAATACATGGGAGTGAAGGCAATGTTAATCTTCTATCAAATTATCTGAATTGGTCATGCAATCAGCAAGGGAAACATTTCAATCCTCCAAGTTAAGAACATTTTAGTCGCCATGGTGATAAAATTTTGGAGCTGGCGACTAAATTGGAACCGAAGTTGCCAGCCTGGCGGCTAAAATTGAAAAGAAGGATTGCAAGCATGAGCTTAATTTAGCGACTAAAATTTTCACTGGCGACCAAACTTGAGCAGTCAGTGGCCAAATAGCCACTAAGGAAAAAAATAAACATGGAGGGTTGCATTTTGAGCTTGGTTCCTTAATTTTCATGTTCTTGTTAACAAATTATTCCACTCATCAGAGTACAACTAACATAATGTGAAAAAAGTACAAATACCTACATGTATCTCACAATATTTGTTCTCAAAATGACAGGTTTTTTTATTACTTTCATTTGAGATAGTGACAAACACAAGGTCAGGATTTCGGGACAGTCAACTGTTAAACTCATTGTCTGTTGCGTCAGCACTTCAATCAATGCTGTTCAAAAGAAATAGTTATGGTACCTTCAAGTAGGAAAACGTTTGTTCCAGGGAGCTGGTTTCTGTAGTGTGAAGCTGAATTTATTTATGAACTAGAGCACTGTTACATTGGTTCACTGTATTTGTTACATGGTTGTTGATTAGGCTTTTTATTGTGTTTTTGCAGGCGTTGCTAGGAAGAAGAAATGATAAACCTAAAGACAGATACTCTAGGTTGGATCAAGAGATTGAGAACTCAAATCAAGCTTTTATTTCAGACCAACAGCAACAACAAGAGGTAACAGAGATTAGTAAAAACTAGCCATTATTTATTGCAATTCCTGAGTTTTCAATGGTTTACAGGCCATGGTATATGAGTTCAAATGGTAATATGGTAGGTGTATGTGTCAGTGAGAACAGGAGAGGAGCTCAATTATTGCAATTCTTTGGTTGTGTTTAATAAAACAGTAATTCCACTTGCGCTTGTTGGTAGTGAGATAGTCATAGCCCTTGTTGGCTATCTACCATCTCATATCCAGCATGTATAAGAAGTGTTCACAGGTTGGTCCATTTAAATAAAAATAACTGTTCAAAGGTTTTGAGTTTTCTTCAGTTTAAATAAAAAATAACTGACAAATGAATGAATGAACGAATTAAGTGAATGAATAAGCGAAGAAACAAAGTCACTTGATAAATCACTAGTTCCCTTCTTTATTTGCAAAGAATTTATTGTTATTTTTATCTGTCATTTACTACAAGCTACTGATACGAGCACAAGATGAACAGCTAGATATGGTCGGACACAGTGTTGGAGTCTTAAAAACCATGGGAAGGAAGATTGGAGATGAAATTGAAGAACAAAATGTGTAAGTATAAATTTCTGTGAACTGTTTTTCATGGACCTGGAAGTTGAAGTTTGTTCATGCAGTACAGTCAACTCTCTCTAAAAGGGACACCGTCGGGAACGGCTCCAAATGTTCGTTTTAGAGAGGTGTCCATCTTATAGGGAGTTAAGTTACAGTAAAATGACGGAAAAACGGCACGGACAGGACCAACACCAGAGTTGACTGTACTCCTGGTGTCACTAGTTTACAACATGGTTTGTATATATGTAGTTGTATATAGTTGCCGTAGAATTCATGATGCAAGGTGATGTGAAAAAATTGAGTAATTTATTTACCCTCAGAATTAGACTTAAAAATTTCTTTAACTTGGATTGGCTTAAATCCAGTGGCTAGTGAGTTTGACTCCATTCTGGGATTTGACTCTTTCTAAGTATCCTTTTGTAAAACATGCCTCTCTCCTCCAAAAGATATGATATCATTTTTTTGGTTATAAGGAGTTGTTGGAACAAACTGACACAATGCTATAGGAGTGACTATTGAGGTTATTTTGCCTATTGCGATAGTATTGCAATAGTCGAATTACTATTGCAATACTATTGCGATAGTAGTGACACTATTGCGATAGTATTGTAATTAGTGACTTTATAGCCTTGTAATCATTTCTTTCTCCAAGAGGGGGGTGGAGTTAATATTCGAACCACCATTTTGAACACGGATAAGGCCCTGGAGCATGTGACATCCGTGAAGTTTGCTTTTATGGCTTGTTATACAGTACTGATTCTGAAACAACGAACAGAAAGCTGAGAAAGGATCGCAGAGAACAAGAGAGGCATTTTTTAATCAAAGAAAAAGTACTACAGGACACCATTTGAAAAACTATCGTAACTATCGATAATTAACGATTCTATCGTGGTTGTTATCGATAGTTGAATTTGCGATCGATGCATCACTATCGGAACATTCCCAATTGCGATGCATCGATACTTTGATGTATCGTTACACCCCCTACAATGCTAGAGTAGTAGAAATACTCCTTGATGCTTCATCTCATCAGGACTGGAATTATGGCTTAGCTTAAGGCTTGTAGCAGTTAAGTATACCCCGCCTAACAATAGTACCGGTACTAATGAATGCTCATTGTCTGATTTTGTTCTTTCTGTCTTTCAGAATGTTAGATGATTTTGGTCATGAATTAGAAATGACAGACTCTAAACTACAACAAACTGTTCTAAAAGTAGAAAAAGTTCTCAGATTGTCTGATGGTAAGCAGTTTTTTTTCCCTATGTAAAAAAATGTTGTGTAAAGTGGGTTAAATGCTTGCCATTCCTGAGGGGTTTGCTGAAGTGCACCCCCTATCCTCTACATGTGATGGCTTCTCAATTTCTCTTAGCACAAGCAACATAATTGCATGATGTAACAGTAGATATCTGCTCACAGCAGTACTCCTAGCCCTAAACAACAACGGCCCTTCAGAGTTGCACAAATTATCGTTGCTTTCTAAAACAGGAGAAAAAATAATAGGTCACTGAATTACCGATAGTTTTTGATTTTTTTCAAAAACTCTTTTCCTAGGGGATCTTTTCACAGAGTTGTACGCAGGGTTCAAGGAAAACTTATAATTTTAAGGATCTGAAGAAGAGAGTGTGAGAGTGAAGTTTTATCATAGTAGAGGTTTGGTTTTATGTTCAGGGAGAGGGGAGGGTGGGGCAGGTACAGTGTACCAGAAAAAAGCCACTGTTGAAACTCGCAGACAAATTACCTATTGTTGTAAGTACAGTGTTCGTTTTGTTGATTTTTTTAGCATGGTAATTTCTGACAAATTTTTGTTTGTTTGATTGCAGATAAGAGGCAAACTTGTGTTCTAGTAGCATTGATAGTGATCATGATAGTTGTCGTCATTTTATTTGTTGCTTTATAAGGACGTTGCCGATGACCTGTAAAAATTTTAATCCATTCTGTGTTTAGACAAAATTTGTGAAACTGTTGCACATTTCTCTAAACTTGGAATTTGGACGAGAATTTTATAGGATGCATGGGAAAAATCCTTTGTAATTTATATTGAATAACTATTAGTTTTTAAGAACAATGTTAAAATGTTGTATAATGAAGGTATGTATATTATATTCAGGCAAATCTCCAGTTACTGTTGGCTCCCACAATCAGACTCCTTCTTCAACTTAAAATGGAGCGTTTTTGAAACAGATAGCTTAGGTTGTATTGTGAGAAAAATAGAGGCTGTAAACCCCCCGGGGGGACTCCTATATGAAAGGGGCAGGGATGCTTCTCGGAAAATTTAAAAAGAACCATTGAAAGAGATCAATCTGGGTGTGGCTCAAACTTTTCTTTGCCCCTAAAAGATAGCAAAAAACTTCGTGCAAGCGTCCTTAAGAGATTTGGGAACGAGGTTACGGAAAACCCTAAGCGAGACCAAAAATCCGAAATATACACCCCTAAGCGAAACGACGAGCATCACTGCCTCTTTCATATACGAGTTCCCCTGGGCTGTAAACAGTCTAACTAAATCAAAGTAAGTGCCCATATTTATATTTTGTTTTCGCGTGGGTCGTGGAAATCCTGGAAATAAAAAAGGGTGTTAATAAATCAGAAGGATCAAAAAACGAACAAAGATTCCGTGAAGAAGCTCCTTTACGAAGATAGTTTATGGTACTTTTAGGAATAGGGAGACAGTTGAAATGTACATTAGTTAAATGTTTTTCGTATTAAAGATAACTATTTAGCATTTGATGTGAAAATTACGTTACCTTACGTCCTGGATCCGGTTTTAAATGGCCTGTGTTTTACTTTTCCCACTTTTTTCTTCCCGGGGGGGGGGGGGGACAAGAGTGTTCAAGATGCATGCCTTGTTTAGCGAACTCAGAGCCCAGTGAGTGGAAAGGAAAGATCAATCCGTGGCTTTCAATTTTTTTTCATTTGAAATTTAATTGATTGGCTTTTTTAATTGACCGTTAATGCGCTCAAAGTTAAGAAGCGGATAGCCTCCCCCCCCCATACCACCTCCCCCCCCCCGTTTTTCCCTCGCTAGCCCGCTTTTTTCACGCCCCCAACTACCGAGACTCCGAGAGCATAAAACAGCGTGAAACGTACGCTTTCACAGGTTTACAACAACATAGCCATGCTTTTTTTTTCTTTTATTTATGGCGCATGTTCTCTAGCCCTTGATCGAGGTTATGCAACTCTCACATCAGGGACGGGTTGTTCAAAAGATGGAAAATAGGTGGATTGAGCTGTCTATTGAATAAACCACCATCCAGTGCATATTCGTTGACAAAACATACTACGCTATCAACTGGATAGTGCTTATCCACCCCATGAACAACTGGGGCCAGTCCTGTACCAACTTACACGCTGCAAATAAATTATTTTCTTGACGCGCGTTCTTTAGGCCATCCCAATAAAATGTTTCGTTTCCCATCGCCCCGTCTCTTGTGACGGTGGGTCGGTCGGTCGGGCAAAAAAAAAAAAAAAAGAAAAAAGATGGAACGCTTGAAGGAAGAAAGCCTCGGGTTACGAATGCGAAAAGGTGGCTATTTCGTTCGTTATTTCCGTTATTCTTTCTTAAATTAAAATTAAAGGCAAGGACATCACATAATGTCAATTGTTGTTGATAAAACAAGATCGTGTGCTTGTACATTAAAGTACTTGCTTCTTCAATATTTTTTTTTTTTTTTACTTTTTGAAAAAAATGGGTCGGTCGGGCGATGGGAAACGAAACATTTTATTGGGATGGCCTTAACAAAAAAAAAAACAGTTTCCCATCAAAGCAGAGTAACTATGCCCCCTAGTCGCCCTTTGACTTATACCTTCGAGGCTTTGACTTGGGGTAAAAGGTGGTAAAGGCGGTCTTTGCCAAACCTTTGCCGAACCTTTGCCGTACCTTTGCCATGACTTTGATTGCGCAAAGATCGTCTTTGATTTTGATTAAAGATACCGTACGCTTTTGACGTTTGACAAAGTTATAGTTCCCACAATTCTCGCAATTATTGTCACAAGCCTTAGCTCTTTTCTCGGTGCAAAAAGCGGCGACTGCTTTGTTCGTGATTTTTGTGGTTTGATTGTACCCGAAGGAGTATAATGTTAGTACAATGTTAATTTTCTTTTTCTCATTTCATAAGAAAGCTTCGTAGAATGCTGACGAAAATAGACGTTGGATTTTTGGGAAATAAATTAAATTTGTCTTCTTTTAAGTCTTTCACAAGATCAAAGCGCAAATCTGTACACATTGTTAGAAGCGAGTCTGGTTATGACCACAAATCGCGCATATTCGAGAATATTTCGAGTGGCAAAGAGTTTTATTTGTTTTTGTTTTGTTGTTTTTCTTTTTTTTTACGGAGCGTAGGAAGCCCAATGCGCAAAACATTGTTGTATCTGTTTTTAACTGCTCTTCCTGCTCATTGTTCTGTTTTCTGTCGTATTCCAAAAATAAAAAACAAAAACAAGCATATGACGGTAAACATTTAATAACATTTCCTGCATCAACTTGCAATTGACTTGACTACTAGAAATCGCAGTTTAAATTTGAACGGTCATGACGTTTTTGGGCGTTAGTCCATTCGTCACAGAACGCAGTTAACCATCTACATTTGCGGAAACAGTAACAAAAATTAGTTAAACGTCGGTTTATTCTACGTATCGAGGCGTATTTATTTTTGGTAAAAACCATATCACGCTAAAAATTAGGTAAGACTTAACTATGGCCACAGAAACCTGGATAAAATTGGCGGCATGTATGGCCTGAGCGTAAATATACCCAACGGATAACTATGGGATTGGTTGAGGACGTGTGCATGATTCAAAACTGATCACTGAGTCGTTTGGCTGCGAATGTTTTGGAAAATGGAAAATTAACGTGAAGTTTCCCTTTGCCTTTCTATGTCCTCCCAGCTGCATGGAGCGCAATGCCGCATAAGCACACGCGCGAGGCCGCATAAGCACACGCGCGAGGCCGCACAAGCACTCGCGCTATCCTCGCGCTTTGCTCTCTTTCGAGATGCCAAAGAGGGCAATTCAAAAACAGATTTTAAAATCAGTTTAAACTGAACGAAAGGGTTGAATATACTTTAAAATATTTCACTGAATAGCCACTAATCAACTACTCTTTTTAGTGCCGACAATTCACTCAATCATTGTCTTAGATTTAGCTCTTTTCTCGCCGAAAAAGGCGACGACTACTTTGTTGATGTGTCGTGTCGTTTGATTGTACCCGAAAGAGAAAAAAAAAAACTACAGCTGTAATTATATATTTTTTTGAAGTATACCTATTTTTTTTCGTGTTTCAAACTGAAAGCTTCACAGAACACAGATGAAAATAGAAGTTTAAAGCGGTCTGAAGTGAGTCTAGCTGGTTATGGCCAAAAGTCGCGCAAATCCGGTTCATCTGATAAAGTGTGAGAGAGTTTATTTCTTGGTTTGTTTGTTTGCTTGTTTTTCCTACGGAGCGTAGGAAGCCCAATGCGCAAAACATTGTTGTATCTGTTTTTAACTGCTCTTCCTGCTCATTGTTCTGTTTTCTTTCGTATTCCAAAAATAAAAAGCAAAAACAAGCATATGACGGTAAACATTTAATAGCTTTTCCGGCATCAACTTTCAATTGACTTGACTCATAGTAATCGCAGTTTGAATTTGAACGGTCATGACGTTTTGGGGCGTTAGTCCATTCGTCACAGGAGGCAGTTAACCACCTACATTGGCGGAAACAGTAACAAAAATTAGTTAAACGAGAGTAAGATTCTGGTGATGAATGTTTGTTTTTGTTAGGTGTTTGTTTTTTTAGTCAGTTCGTCAAAGCGTTGGTTTTTAAATTCTTTTTGAGCTGTTTTTAAACAAAGGAAATTTATATTTAACAATTAGACTACGAGCCCGAGTTTTCTATTTTAACAATAGAGTGTTTCTGTCGAGGAACTATCGGCTGATAGTTGCCCCGCGGAAATTTGATGTTCTTAAAACAAATATTAGCCCGAGAAGCGAAGCTTCGAGGGCAAATATGCTAGTTTTAAGAACATCAAATTTCCAAGGTGAACTATAAGAGCCAAGAGTCAACGAGGCGCAGCCGAGTTGACTATCGCTCATAGAAAACGAGGGGGAGTAGTCTAATTGTTTTAGTAGAAACTCTAAAGGATTGCAGTCCAAAACCTACAATATTGTGCACTTTGAAGACAAAAAATCAAGAAAATTTACCGCTTAAAGAGCTACTCGCGCGCGCGACTGTTTTCTATAGGCTGGTTCTCATATGATCGTCCCGATCGTCTCTGTCGCTTCTGTCGTTTGCAAAGTCTGAGGTGTTTGGAGCAAGCAAACTTTTTGAAGCGACAGAAGCGACAGAGACGATCGGGACGATCATATGAGAACCAGGCTTATCGGCGAATAGAAAACAATGGGAGAACCAATCAGATTCGCTGATTTCCAATAGAACACAGCTGAGTTTCTACTAAAATGAGATAGAAAGTCATTCTAAACTGCGTCATAATTTAGTACAGTTCGAATGATACATTTTTTTAAAGAAAGGAGTGGAGTGCCGTCCCCGGGAGTGCTTTATTGGTTTTGCTCTATGCAAAATCGAGTGGAGAAAATCATAATAATATAATAATAATAATTTATGAATTTATAGTGCGCTTTTTTAATTTTAGCATTAAAATGATCAAAAGCGCATTACAATTTTACAACCTTAAAATATTAAAAAAAATAATCTAAAGATAGACATATTATCGACAAAATCTGAAGGCTAAAAACTATTTTATAAAGATGTTTTATATAATATAATAAACTTGTTCTTAGCTAAGTCAGCTTGGAAATGTTCTCAGCATATCCTTTACATTTTGATCAATCTCAACAGCAACGTTGTTATAAAAAAGTTTATACATGACATTTTTATAAAAAGAGCGTAGCTCAGTGAGAAGAGTGAACGTAGCTCAGTGGTATTACAGAAGCTACGTCAAGGGGATTTCGCAGATTTTTTGGTCTAAACTGTTCTGAAACAAGTGGTAGGCAACTTAAGCCATGAAGAACGTTATCTTTGAACATCAAAAGGAAGATATAACCTTAATTTGCGGATAGAAATCAAGCTACGGCTATAAATATCGATTTTTGTTGAAGACGCGCAGAAACAACTTGAAAAGTTAAGCCTTAATTTTTCAAAATGCAATCCACTTCCATCCAAAGCAGCCAAAGACGCTCGTTAACAGTTCCAGTGCTCTAATATAGCAATTTTTAATGAAAATGGACTATTATTTTAGGTTTCTTTCGACACAAATATAAATTTTGGCTGTGACAAAGCCCCTTTAGAGCGTATAAACCGGTTAA
>NW_027558194.1:0-12685 GCF_052425735.1 Oculina patagonica
CCCATTGACGCCTGAAGGTTTTATGCATGCACCCACCCCTAAATACCTGGCTATTTTATGGCATTGAACGCAAACGCACGAGTGGAAAAAATAAACCATATGCGCAGTAAATTCAGACAAACCATTAGTTTCTGAAGTAAACTTTTATTCAAACTAGACATGTTGAAAGACCAATTTATGACTAAAAGAGATTCCCAGCACTGATAAATTGATCCCAAACGAAATTACAAGACAGCGATAAAATTTTATCCACCTCCGCGCGTAATTTTGGAGCTCGCAAATACACGTAGAAAAATCGTAAAATAGAAAAGAAAAATCGTAAAATAGTTCCAGGGTAAAAGATAGGTTTTCAATCTGTTCAACTGACACTGTCATTAATTCAATAACACTGAGCTTTTTTCTCGGTGCAGAAAAGCGGTAATTCGAGATGATAAAATTATCTTCAAATCACGGTCGCGTGAAAAAGCATAAACAACGCTTACAAAATTACAGAATTCCGACCACTAACTTAACACTAGCACCGCTTTCTACGCGTTCCTTTAATTTTAATGTTAATAAACATACTCCTTTGTATATTCTGAAGCACTGGTGTAATTTTCTAAAGCGATAGACATAATTCAAAACAAAGCGGAGCAAAACAATGAAGAAGCAAGTCTCCCAAAAAATAGGTGTCAGATAACAACACGTGAGCGACAAATCTGTTCGCCTTCAAAAGCTTAAAATTCCGCACTCAGAATTTATAAATGACAAAAACTTGAAAGAAACTTTGTTTAGAATTTGTTTTCAGTTAGGATGATAGCCAAGAAATGTGTTTACAAGCGTCAAATATCGAAATTTTTCGACCGTGCTGAACTGCACGGCAGAATTAATTATCCACATGTTCATGTCGAAGGCGAAGTTTAATTTTAGCAGACGGCTCTTGGAGTCAATTGTACACTTAATGGATCTACCGATCCTTCAAAAAATTACATCCAAATTCGAAGCAATAACAGTACATTACCATTTCGTTCTCAGAAGTCTTGAGAAGCTGCATTCAGGCCGTGTTCAAGCCCGTGATTTTAATTCAAAACGCACTTGTAAGCGCCATTACATTTTAGGGCCACTTAAATATTCTATAGTGTTTCTTCTTTCCTTTTTAAGTCTCAAAGATGGTATTTTTGGTGTTCAGAATCAAAAACAAGGCCTTGGAAGTTTGTAAATATGTGCCGCCTGGCGCCATGATTTTCTTGTACATTTTCAACGCACGGAATAAGAGAAAAAACCTTCTTTCTAGGACCCCAAGAGTTCCCTAAAAATATGCGCAGAAAACGGATTCTGATTGGTTTATTTGCCCTTATTATCTGTAGAAGAATAGGAGAACCAAAAAGTCTCCAGGGAGGGAGGGAAAGGGCATTTGTCATGATGCGGTTTTTACGGGCGGTTACGGGCGGCACAGGCATTTTAGGGGTGGTTTTCGCACGGGCGGTTACGGGCGGCACAGGCGCCAATGGGTTAAATATACAAATAAGTTTGATTGGTGTACAATAATAAAGTATGGCATATAAAAAAGACACAGTACACTCAATTCATTTACATGCATGAACTTTGGTCTTATGGTACCAGTGTAGCTTGATTTTCTTTTTCCTAGAAAGCCTGCTATCTCTGAAGAAAAGCAGATTACTTCAGTTGCTTGACAACGAGGAACAAGGACTCTGTACTGATTCCCCAGGAAATGTGAATGATAATACTGATTCAAATGATGGAGAAAAAGATACAGTAAGTTTTGTCAGATAAGTCTGCTTTGAACAGACCTAGAAATTGCTTGTTACCCTGAAGCTATAATCCTGCCAAAAATTCTCTTCTTAAGGCTATATGAATTCTAAAACAATGACAATGTGATTTATTATTGATAGTGTGACATTTAACAAGTCTTTTACATAATTTGTCCGAAATGTTCAACTTGAAATTTGTTTTAACTTACTCCTTCTTCTTCTATCTTGTAATTCAATCATATTTTTTTGCTATTAATAGTTCTACTGCCTTACAGTACTAAGTACTTTAGATATGTACAGTTAATATATTATACTGTATCTAGATACTGTAGGTGTGACTAATAAGGGTTTCAATAAAAAAATGTCATTAACCTCTCAGTCGCCTTAATAGTTTTGTGATGGTTAATTAGGAAAGCCTGGATGATGAAGATTCTGTTGAGCTGGAGAGTGATATCACAGGGATGAAATGCCGCATTTCTTATACACAGGTGAGCTGACAGAGGGTCCTGAAGGGGGCGGGGGTATCAATCCCATTTTCCCAGCCCAAATCTTGCCCAAATCCCATTTCCCTATTATTTTCCCAAATTTTCAAAATTCCAGTCCCATTGTTTTTCTTTCTGTGATTCCCATTCCCAGTGACCAAATCCCAGTTCCAGTACTGGGTGATCCAAATCTCATTTTCTCAATGAAAATGTGCCCAAATCCCAGTTGCCATTTTACACCAATCAGGACCCTCTTGATAGGCTGGAATGTATGGGTGCTAGTGATTCATTGATTAAAAAAGCTCTGTTATGAATACAGTGTATGGGTGACCCATAATGGGACCAAAGCGCTCAGAGAAGTGGCTAGTTAATAGAGTTAGCAACTGATACAAAAATCTGTGCCACTCTATCTAAGTAAAAAGATTGTTACACTAACTGGACTTAAAAATATTTTTTTCTCAAAAGGAATGGGGAGTAACAGAACACCACAATGCTATGGTGTTTGATGCAGAAACAGTTGAGTTACCTGATGGCAAAGAAGAAACAAAGGTATGCACTTAGAAATTGCTAATAGGGGAAGATCGAATAGTCTTAAAGATGCTACATCAGGGACAACACATATTGAAAAACTTGGCACAGTTTTTCAAGCTTGTCATTTGTAATCCATTTTAATCTTCGTCAGTCAAAACCACCCTTCTTTATTTTCGAGTTCTAATTACTCTAATGTTTTTTTCTACGTTTACCTCGGTAACTTAGAAAACTAATATTATGAGGTTTCCTTCAATTTGAGAGTACCGTAATGATTCGATTAAGCGCCCGGGGCGCTTATTTACTTTTGGCACCTTAAGGGAGGGCGCTTATTCGAGACAGGGCGCTTATTTCGGGACAGGGTGCTTATTTAATTTTTTGCAAAACAACCAAATGTTCAAAACAAAACTTAATATATATGAAAATAATTAACAATAACATAAACTGTAACAGTAACAAATTGTTGAAAGTTCAGTTACTTTTACAAGAATTGTTCATTTAAGCAGTAAATAAGATATACCGGTACATGTACGGTACGGTGAATGTTCATGAGTTTATCTTTTTGACGTCGACAACTTCAGTACTAAGGGGCAGTTAGCCACAATAGGAGCGCTTTTTAGAATAGGGGCATGTATAGGAATGGGGGTGCTTATTAGAATGGTGGCGCTTTTTGGAAAAGGGGTGCTTATTAACAAAAACACATATGAAGGGGGGCGCTTATTTGGAAGGGGGCGCTTATTGGAAGGAGGGCGCTAAATCAAATCATAACGGTAATCAGAAAATTGACTTAAAATACCGTGACATATATAGCTCCTTAAAAACTCTATAAAAAGACATATTTCATAAACTGACGTACAGTACATTGCATGTTCAACAGGTTAGGGTGTTATTTATGAATCCCACTCATAATTCCATGGTACCTTGCCCTTATTTCCTGGACAGCAAATGCAGATTTGATGATGATACTTGCAGGTTTGTTTATTTCACCTTCTATGGTCAAATATATTTAAGTAGGGTTAAAAAGGTAATTTTCTTTGACAGTTAAAGGTTGAGAAAACAGATGAGATTTAGCATCCCCACTGCCAAATCTGGAAGCTGGTGGCCTTTTTTTGAAAATAAACACACTTTGATGGTGGCCTAATGGCTAGTCCACTAGACTCTGGATCAATGGCCGGCGCAAATGCATTGTGTTCTTGGCAATGGCACTTAACTCTCATACTGCCCCTCTTTACCCAGGTGTATAAATGTTTAGCGATGAATTTAATTAATGCTGGGTTAACTCTGCAGTGGACTAGCAGGGAAAAGCTCTGGCCTGATGGGCTACTAGACCTGAATGTAGAATTTACCCTACCTCATGTTTGACCAAATCTGGTGTGGAATTTGATTTTCTCTGTTTGTTACTTAAATATTAGATAAATTTGCAAGAATTGCATGAGGGTTAGCTATGACAGTGACAAAGTCAGTGAAAATAACATATATGGGAAAATAGTACCAAATTATACTAGAAAGGATTTTTAGAAAGTTTAGAATTATAACTGACAAGATGAGAAGCAGTGAAGCCTTATTACAATTTAGTTGCCCCATATTTCACTCGATTTCTCTAACCAATTTTGATTGGGTTATTTTTAGGTATTCTCATGGTTATGTTCTACGTGTGGAGGATTTAATGCCATTTAAAGAGCCAGACTTCAGGTAACCATTTTTGTGCTGAATAATTTCAATATTGATTGTTATTGATTAACAAGAAATAAGGTATCAAAAATATTATTAATATAAATATATTAAAAAAGAAGCATGCCATCTAGGGGAAATAGGGAAGAGTGAGTCTGGTTATACAAAGAACCTTCCAACTAAACTGGAAAAATAAAAGTATAACCTTACAAGAAGCTCTCAAAAGTAAAAGTGACATATTTTAATAACATCTATTTAATAGACAATTTTGTTTCTTGTGATTGATTAATATCTTTTTCACATTATTTTTTACCAAGCTCATAACAGAATTATTTCTCTCCTGATATGATATTTTATGTGTAATTTCACAGTCAGGTGCTGTGTGGTCAGTCATGCTTAGCAAGATATGACGATGGAGTCTGGTACAAGGCTACTATTCAGTGAGTACATACATGAAGTGAGAAATGAATTCATTACTCTCCAGGTGCCCACAGATCTTAACAGCGATTTTCGATTGAGTGTCGTATAAATACCAAAGCCACAGAGATCACTCTGGCCATTTACAAATGACATAGACAATCCAATCAAAACTCGAGGCAAATACAAGTAGCCAACATGAAGTGTGGGTAAAAGTGTGTGAGTGAGTCAGGGTTGCTTTTGGTTTTTATTCTGATTGGTCAATTTAAACCAATCACTAAGCATAGTAAAGCAATACTAAAGCAAAGGCAAATGACCTTTGATATTTGAGTGAAACCCGCTCTAAAACATGGCAGCTACAAAATAATCATTTACTATGCCTGGAGTGTTAAGCCATGTCTGGTCACTAAATGTAGAATTAGAGACATTATGATCAAACTACAAAATGTACATGTAAGAACATTTAGAAATGTGGTGTCTTATTCTGTTCTTACTATTAAGAATGTGTTTAAACTTCCAATCCTCTAAAAGCATTTAGTGAACAGTGAATGCCCCAAATAACGAGATCATAATTTAGTTAATTATTATTTTTAAGGTCTATAGACCATGATGCCCACAGTTTTGTTGTTCATTATGATACATACAACTCTGATGCTACTCTTGGTATAGATGAGGTCCTACCTTTAGGTGAGTATGAAGAATATCAAACATTTTATCATTAAACTTTGTAGCATGCAGTCAGCTGGGGACAAAGATAACGTAAACAATAACAACAACAACAACAATAATAATAATAAAAATAATAAAAATAATAATAATAATAATAATAATAACAACAACAATAGTAATAATGATAAATAAATAATTTTTAATTAATAATTATAATAATAATAAATATTGGTATTTTATCCTGACTCTGGGGCTTTCAGGACAAAATTTAAAGGAAGCCAAATATGATAGTCTGTCCTGTTAGCCTGGCAGTTATGTTTTGCACTCCAAATTTTGCTGCTTGATACAGGGTACATTTTTATTATTTATATATTGGTTTAAATTTATCTTTGTTTTAAAATTTTTCAAACCAGTTTAATTTTTATTTTTCATTGTCATATTCATTATCATTTACTTAAACAAAAAGAAATAAAAATCAAAATTTAATTGGTTTGAAAATTTTTAAACCAAACCAAAGATAAACAACATAAACATGGTAATGATGTCATGCACATAAAATTTACTTAATTTATAAATCAAGAAAAAGAAAATGGCTGCCTTGTGTTTATACAGTCGGATGCAAGCACTCTAGTGAGTTTGGGTGAATTGGAAAGTACTTTTATCTATAAACCCTTGCCTCATATATGATTTTTTTTGTCTGATCATAATATATTCCTTTACAGACCAAAGAGACTCAGAGAATGTATCAGATAATGATCTATCAAGTGACAGTGATAGTGAGGAAAGCCGGCTCACTGAGGACTTTGATGAAGAAGAGTTAGCAGTAGTGAGATTGTCATGGAAACCATCAGGGGGTCCTGTGAGCCTTGGAGAATGGGAACAACACACAAAAGTAATAGACAAAACAAGTCATCAGCTCCCTTGACAGAAAAACTAAATTAGAATTTGTTTCAATCTGTATTAATTCAATTTTTGATTTTTCTTAATTTCTGTTCAGGGCATTGGGTCAAAGCTAATGGCCAAGATGGGCTATATATTTGGGTAGGTAAACACAAAATTTCAGAGTTGCATGGGGAGATTTTACCTGTTAAACAACATATTATCAAATGTCAAAATTATTGTCAAATCTAACCAAAACAAAGCAATGGAATTAGTTTCCAGTAGTATCTAAGTGGTAACTATTTCACAGGTAAAGTAAAATCATGACTTTCAGTACGAATATTACAATATCTACTTAATTTTCTTACTGTTTTAGTAACATTAGTTTTGAGTGTTGCATATTAATTTTGTTACCTAAGCCAATTTTTCTGGAGAGTAATTAGTATTGTTTTGACAGTCAGGGCCTGGGAAAGGATGGAAGCGGCATAGTGGAGCCAGTAGAAGCAGTTGTCTTACCTCAGGGTAAAAAAAATATTATTGTTAGAAGATTGTTTTCATAATGATAATGATAAATATACTAAATAGACAGACCTTCTAACCCCGGGGGGGGGGGATGCTCGTCGTCTCGCTTAGGGGTTTAAATTTCGGATTTTGGTCTCGCTTAGGGTGTTCTGGGCAAAATCCCATTATTTTTAGCCATCAAGGTCTCGTTAAGGGTTGTACGCGAAAAAATAACCAAAACGAAAGAATTTTCATTCCTTATATTTACTTGATTCATATAAACAAAGTCTTCTTTAGGGGTCTTCATAAGCTTCGGCCACGCCCAGATTGGTCTCTTTTAGGGGTTAAATTCAAAATTTCTGACGAGCATCCCCGCCCCTTCCATATGGGAGTCCCCCCCCCCCGGGCTTCTAACCCCAAAGCAATAAAAATGAGAAGACTTCCGTGGAGACTTGCTGGTACTTTATTAACCTTGCACTACTGAGAAGACGAAGGATACCATTGTTGATCGTGTGAGCCTAAGACTGGTAATTATAACCAGCGAGCTTATTTACCAGGAGCCCAAAACTATGACCACTTTTAATTAAATAAATTTGGGATCCTTGCTGTAAATGTAGTCACAGGCCTGCAATATCCTTTTGCATGCCTATAATTTAAGTAGAAGGTCATTACAAAGTGATCAGAAACAAGTCAAGGCAATGTAGTCTCTCTTTTACCTGCTTTTCCTTCCATTAAATTGGCTATGAAACCAAAAAAATTGTGATTTTGTTTTGGCTTGGTAGGAGTTCTGTAAGAAATATCAGAAGTCAATTTTATTGAAAAAAATCTTGAGAGCAGCTCAGGTATCATAATAATTATAGGAAAATCCTGAATAAAATGAAAAGGGAATAGATTGTCTGAATGGATTTGATGGGTCAGAAAGGCTGACTACAAATTAGACAATACTCCAGCTAGATCAATTAACATCTTTAGTTTATCTTTCCTAAAATAATCTTCACAGGAAAATCCCTTGATAAGATTGCAGAACTTCGAGAAAATAACAAACTACCCAAGCTAGGAAAGAAGAAAAAACACAGAGCATCCAAAGTGAAAAATGTCAAATTGCCAGTAGAGGTATGTATAACCATCCACAATCATTTGAATGTTCAGTGTTTAATTAACCAGTGTACGGTAAGTGCAATGAGATATGCAGGGCTGTAGGCAGGATCTTGCATGGGTGGGTGCAAGCACCAGAGGCGTGAACATCTCAGGGAGTCAGGGGGTAATCTCCTCCAGGAAATTTTGAAAAATCAAGTTATTTTAGTCCACTTTTCCTGCAATCTGAGAGTCATTTTAACCCTCACTTCCCAATTAAGCAGACAGACCTTTGTGGTTGATGGGTGGGTGAGGACCCACCTATTGCACCTTCTGCCTACGGCACTGATATGTTATAAACTATTTATCACAAATGTACAGTGTTATCAGCTTAGCTTACGTATTCTTCTTCCTTTGTGCCCTGTCACTTTTTATCACAATGCATGTTATATCTTTCAACAAGCTGTAGCCATATTATAAAGCTGATCTATTGGAGGTTTTATTTCAGCTAAATGGGTGAAAAAAACACATGTGAGGGTCTTCTATCAATAAACAAGTTGATTAAGAAGGTGTTTGCTTAGCTAATCAGATTGCAACTTTGCCATAGATTTAACACAAGAAATAAATCAAAAAAGTATGACAGAATGATGAAATAAGGATTGATTTATAATATACCAGTGATAAAACATTGTTAAGATGCTAACTAAGACATTTTTGTTGTTACACTTATTTCAGGCCTCGAGTGGTGACATATTTGATTTTATTAACACAAAACTTGGTGGCAAGAAAGGTGAGATTTTTAGTAGCATGATTTATTATTTTATTAGGGTTAAAAATAGCGAAGGTCAGATTTTCAGGGCTCATTAACAGTAACCCAGGATTAAAAGTTGATCAACATTATTTTCATTTTCTCTTGTACTTTTGTGTTTTCATCTGACTCATGATTTTTTTTAATTTTAAGGAAATATTCATGACATAAGAGTTCCTGTTCCTGGAACAAGTGCAACTGACTTTGAGCTCAAAGAAACTGGAAAGAAAAAGAAAGGGGATGATAAAAATGTAAACTGGAATTTACAGGTATGTTAGAAGAGAAAATAACCAATTATTAGAAATAATCACCTACAATCAGGTGGGGGTGCAAACAATACATCCATGGGGGGGGGGTATCCTAGGGTAGGGGGATTCCCATATAAAAGTGACAGACAAGGGATACTTGTTAGAGAATTTTAGAAAGAAATAACAACTGGTACAACTGGAATCCATAGGTTTGGTACACGTACGCAGCTCGAGTTCCTTTTTACCCCTAAGAGGCACCATGTAGCCTTTTTATCCCAATCAATGGTCATTTATCATAAGAAGTTAATACAGTAAGGCACTGTGAGAGTAAAATGTCTTGCCCAAGAACACAACACATTGAACCTCGGCCAGGGCTTGAACTAAGACAGCTCAATCCAGTTAGGCCACGTACTGCACCCCTAACTAGTTGTACATAGTTCCTATTCATTTGTGGCTTACTTTACCCAAAGCGGTATCAAAACATTGTCAACCCTCAGAAGGCCAGGTGTAGTATCCCTGGTAAAAACCTTGAAAGATCTTTAAGGAAATTGCAGTAGGAATCGTGTTTTGCCTCCAAAGATGTTTTTGATGCCCAAATGACTTTAAAAGGTGAGATGAATAAAATTTAGTTCAACCCCCAGAAGGCCAGGTGTGGTATCCCTGGTAAAAACCTTGAAAGATCTTTAAGGAAATAAAACGATTCCTACTGTTTTGCCTCCAAAGCTGTTTTTGATGCCCAAATGACTTTAAAAGGAGTTAACATGTGTTCAATGTTGTCATCTGAAGAGAAAAGAAATATGTACAATTAACTGCCCTTTAAATGTTTTTCCTTGCTCAGCTGTTTAAGACACAGGAGGAGATATCCACTGTCAAGAAGCAGCTTAAAAAAGAAGAAATGGCTTTAGGCAGACATGAAGAAAAGTAAGTAGTATTTACAATTGTTCCAGATTATTAAAGCAGCCACCTTTGGGGAAATGGTAAGAGGCCGCTTAGCAGGGGTTCATCAAAGATTAGCATACAGCGTGGCAGGAACACCACTTTATTGCCAGGAAATCAAAAGATCGTCACTTAGATTAGTGACAATGGAAACATGTCAAGACGATAACACCTGAAGGGATATACCTAATTGAAGAAACGTTGACCCTGTGAAAAGTATAAACCATGAACGATATGACCCAACAGTATTCTGGGTGGACAGTCTTGGTAAGCTTTTTAGTATTCCTCTTGTTGATAATCAAATTATTTTATTTCTTTGATAGCCTTAAGAGCAAGATTCATGCAACCTATCTTATTATAGAATTTATTCTCTCACAGACTACGATTATTTTCTGGATTTCCCAGTAAACATTTGGGTCGCATCGTTCATGGTTTATGCTTTTTATGGATCAACAATTCTTCAATCAGGTGTATATTGCAGGGACATGTCACAGAGACCCTGCTACATTTTTTGTGCATACACATGTAATGTCGTTGTGACGTGTCCTGGCTGCAAAATGCCTTTTCATGTCTCAGCACCTAACAGCTCAGAAGAGTCATGAATTAATTGGTTTTTATTTATATTCTTCCCTAGAGATGCCAAAACAGCCTCACATTTTAGACAGAAAGTTACAGCCATCAAGGCACATTTGTCTAGGTTGCACGAGAGAGAGAAAAATATTCAACAGCAACTTCATCATAAAAAGAATCACAGAAAACTTACTGTATTCTAAGCACAATAAAATACAATAAAAATCATGGTTTCCATTTGTACATTTTGAAATGTTTTGTAAGGCAATCCATACAGATTTTCTTTTTTGCATCACCTGACTAACCCTTTTTTTTTGCAAATTAAAAGTTTGATTCATTGCCTGCTTCCTTGTCACGATTCTTTTTTTTTTCGTTTATTTTTTTTCAAACACCCCCCCACCATTACTCCGAAAGCTAAACAAGCCATCATATCATCATGGAACCCCTTTTAAGGCCTGTTTATATGGAGAAAAGTTGTCCCTGGCTGGGGGGTTACCCTCCATACCAAACCACACTGGACGAGAGAGCTTTTCATATGTTCCTTGATAAATAGTTTTATGAGAAATTGCAAAGTTGGCTCGGGGGGATGGGTGACTCTGTGTGGACTCAGGGTCATTTCCTTTGAAGGTAAGGTGATCCTGGGGAGCAAAACAATTATTTTGCATATAAACAGTTTGGTTAGTTTTGCCTTGCCTACCAGAGACAAGTTGACACATAGAGAGCAAGTGCAAATGCTACAATCGGCCAAAACAAATGGCGGATAATTTGAAATCGAAGTCGGCGATAAATTCATCTGAAAAATGGTAGATTTCTCATGTTTCACAGTTCCTGAATTTAGAAAAGGCAGCCATATTCGATATTGTAAAACAGTTTTAACCAGTCTTTTGAACCAAGAGGGCAATCTTGTTCCCAGACGCCTGCGTTCCCCTTGACCAGCAGTCGGGATACTTAACGGCTCTGGACGAATCCAAACCGGAACCAGGAAATCCTGGTTCTGGTTTGATTGTGTGTGTGCACCGGAGATTGTGGTGAAACGAACAAATTTTTCAACAGCCAATCAGATTCAGACGCCTTTGTGGCAGCTTTTCAGAATAGCCCAGAGGTCTCGATCCCTGGCGCAGACCAGAAGGATCGCGGCCTCTGGGGATGAGATTGCCAAGAGGGCCATCTTGTTGCAAAAGAAGGCTTGGGGATAGGTTAATCGTCCTCCATATAAACAGGCCTTTAAATCGATTGTGGCCCATGCCAAAATGTCCTTTACTGGGAGGATATAATCATGGCTCACTTGCTTTTATTTGTTGATCTCTTTTTTTTCTCAGTATTCTTTTTCCTTTTCTGACTGACTGACCAACCCAGGGTCATGTCTATCTACATCCAGGTGTATAAATACATACAAGTGCCATACAAATGCATTTTAAGAGGCCTTCCAAGGGGTAAAAGCAACAAACGACAAGACCCTGAATTCTGGCGACACACGAACATTTTAACAGCAACAAGCGACATCATTATGGCACTGAAATGCGACAGCGACACAGTGCGACAGCAACACTATGAGGGTAAAAATGACAGCGACTTTTACAGCTGTTGGCTAGGCGACATTGGTTCCCAGAAACATGCGACACGGCTACCCCCCTTGGAAGGCCCTTTTAACACCAGGGTCCAGTTGTTTGAAGAGTGGATAAAACTATCCACTGGATAAATCACCATCCAACAGCTATATAAGTGCTGACAAACCAAACCATGCTATCCATTGAATAGTGATTAATCCAGTGGATAGCATTATCCAACCTTTGAACAACCTGTACCGTCTTAATAGGCTCTTTGCTCATTATGGTCACATGAACTTGTCAATCATAAATAAAAAGAGGTTGTAGTTCAAAATGGTTGCCAGTTATTTACTGTAAAATTTTTGTATTTTATGTCCTCATAAATGCCATTTCTGATTCTGAGCAGGAATTTCTAATACAGTCAACTCTCGCCTTGCGGACACTCCGCTATTGCGGACGCTCGCTATTACGGACAAAATCCAGATCCCCGGCGAATAAGGTTTGACTGGAAATGACTCCCGTTATTACGGACTCTCGCTATTACGGACACTAAACGACGCCCCGAGCGTGTCCGCTTTAACGAGAGTTGACTGTAACCCTAAGA
>NW_027558195.1:0-12678 GCF_052425735.1 Oculina patagonica
TATCGCTAATGGTCAAGTACTTCTTCGATGGAGGCGATTTCAAACAAAGTAAATATATCTAGATAGAACATTAAAACATCAAACGCTGTAAAATTGCCTGACAACTTATCTTGAGAATTCTAGAAGTGAATTAAAATACGAAAAGAAAGATGTGCCATTAAATGGTTTCTTTGGACAAAACAGATACCAAATTTGTCTGTACAATCTTCCCGGTCCGTGCGTCTTTCGTTAATGAGCATCAACGAAAGTTTCTTCTTTTTTCTACCAAGACTGTCACTTGACGTTTTCTTCTTATCTCCTGATAAAACTTAAAGGCCCGTTTACACAAGCGATTTTTGTCGCGCAACTCAATGCAATTTTTGTCGCGCCGAAGTTGCATCAAGTTTCGAACGGGTTCGAAACTCCTGCGACTCGCGGCGACTTTATGGCCTCTAGTTTTCACGCGTGCAAACTTGCGGCGATTTCATGGCGATTTTACCGCCGCGAAATCGCGTTGAAGTTGCATGAAGTCGCCGCGATATCGCGGCGACTTCATGCAACTTCGGCGCGACAAAAATTGCATTGAGTTGCGCGACAAAAATCGCCTGTGTAAACGGGCCTTTAACTTAAATGCTCGTGCTCAAACGTGAAGTAGACCAAAAAATTATCCCGTTTTTTTTTAACAAAGCTTTTTCACGTTAAACACGTAAGCGCTGTAAAAGAAATATTTTCCTAAAGGCGCGTAGCGTAGTAATGGGCAGGTACTGCTTTGACGGATGAGGTTTCAAACAAAGTAAATACTTCTCAAAGGGGTATTAACTACTTCAACTTGGTTACAGGGAATTCCAAAAAGGAAATTCCAAATTAAAGCAGTGGACTAAAAATAAGAAAATTTTGACTATTTTTGCGACGAAACTAAAAAACAGATTTGTGTTATTTGTACAAGTCAGTGTACTCCCAGTGTACTAAGATTTAGTTAATGATATATACTTTTCTTTTTCTTGTTTTTTTCTAACAAAACTATTACTTTAAGTTTTCCTTTAATCTGATGATAAAACTGTACTTTTAAAATGCTTGTGTCCAAGTGCAAGAACCGAAGAATTATCTCGTTTATTTGTTATTGTGATAGCAGTACTTTAACAGGCTGGCAGGTGACAACGGGATCAAAGCTTCGGATGGTTGATGCTACATTTTTCGGTACTGAATAACATTTAATAAATTCACTTTATTGCAGAATGTGAAAAATGCATCATTAAAATTGTTGTCTTGCCTTTTTCAGTCCCAATATCAACTACCTAGAGTTTCTATTGACGAGTCTCAATTTAAACACGAAATTTCAATTCATTTTTTTCATTTCATGCAAATAACATGTGGTTTACATCTAATGTTCAATATATACAATGGGGAAAAATAGCTGGTCTTTTTTTTTCAGAAATGGACTGCCCAGTTTTTAAATTTTGCGACATTTCTCAATTTAAAAAGTTCGTTTTAAAAAAGGTTGTATCTCTGGGGTTTTAATATCTGTCATTAAGGTCGCGGGGGACACCTTAGGCTCATCATTATGCATTTATTTAAAGCGTATGCACGAAGTACAACGACTGACATCGACAACTTTACGAGATATTTATGACTGGACAAAAATATGGGCGCGTGCGTGTGATTTGTAAAAAAATCCCTGTTTCTTTGATATTTTAACCAATTTAAAACAACACTTAGCGATATACGTTCATATAGATTGTAGGAAGTCTGAGCTTATTTTCATTTAAATTTGAATATTTCTGCAACTCAGAGTATAATCACAAAATATTTGGCATAAACAATCGTGCCCTTTTTAAAAACGCATTGTTCTCACCATAAAAGCGTGGAATATAATTACCATAATTACATCTCTCCTTGGCAAAATGATCGTATTTAGGTCGGGACACCTTCGGAAATCTCAAAGTTTGGAACTTTCCGACAATTTTGTGGCAGAGAATACAGCGCAGATACAGAACTTCATTACTTGCCACTACAGATAGGTAAACTATGAATACTGTAGTGTGTCATAACAGAAGCGGAATTTTAAAAGAGCGCTTTTAGAAAGAGGTAGAAGACATTAAATTCAAATTTGCGCACTTAAAGTGTATATGACATGAAAAATATTTGCTGCTAATTTGAAAGGCCTTTCGAAATACAGAAGAATGGCGTTTTTCTTTTCGAAATATCTTTTTTCGTTTTGAAGATATTGACGTTTTTGTATTATGCAAATTAGATCAGTGATGACGTCACAAGATTTGACTCTAAAAATGGTAAAATACTGAATAAACAATATCTCTAAAACTATTAAAGCAGTGTTCTTGGAACTTGGCACCACAAATGTGCATCACAAAAGAAACAAAATGTTACTCTTAGGGCTGTTGCCATGACAACAGTTTTGCCGCTGGTGCTGTCTCAATAAAAACTGAAATTCCTAGTTAATCGGGCGTGGCCGATTTATAGTTTACCCTTTGGTCGTCCTAAGGCGTAGTCTCCTGGCGCGGCCAAAAAGACGGGGATAGCTTAGGGTTGCTACAAAACTAAAAAACATTTTAGTTTTGACGGGAAATCGTTGCAGGCACACTTGGTCGACTTTTGGGTTAATGTGTAATCAGGTTGTGTTTTTTTGCTTCGGCGGAAGGACAGCGAAAAAAGCTTACGGGGCAAAGTACAGTATGGGGCCCAGTTCTCGGCCACTTTTGACGTAAACTTGTATTTCTTACCTCAGAAGAACCGCAGGAACTTGAAATTTCTCCCAGAGCTAGCTACATTATTCAGCTTTTTGGTGTAAAGCTATCGACCGATCAAAAATTAATTTGCCCGAGCAATAATAAAAATAAAAGCTCCATTTGTGGGCCCAGTTCTCGGCCACCTTGGCCCAGTTCTCGGCCACTAAAAAGCTTGTGCGTAATTATCTGTAAAAAAAATGCTCAATTAATTTTCACAGTCATAAAATCACTCTGTAAACCTATTTATGTTATATCGATCCCAAATTATTTTTATAAGGCTTTGTTTTACTTTAGAAAAGAAGGATTTTAACGCGCCTAGTTGCCTATGTGCAGGTTCTGGCAAAACTGCATTGTGTGACCCGTGCATTTAGATGGTTTATTTTGCAGTGAAAAGGTCTTGAAAGATTTAGGTGTTGTAGAAATAATAGACAAGACAAGAGTCAGCTCAAAACTTAGAGATAAGATTGAACTTTAGTTTTAAAACATTTATTTCTTTCATTCTGGCAGCAGCAGATGAAATTATATTAAAAACCAAGCGCTAAGCTGTGATAGCGAGCAGGGTGGCCGAGAACTGGCAAATACGCAAACGTCGCAAGAAAAAAATTCGAAGTAAATTAAGACCAAAAAATACAACGGTTCAACGAAAAGTTAACTAAAGCAGAAAGCTGAATTATTCTACGTTTCACATGCCAAAAATTAGCTCGTATGGTGGGGGCTTTTGGATAAAATACGAATTTAACTACATCCATGGGCAAAGTACAGTATGGGGCCCAGTTCTCGGCCACTTTTGACGTAAACTTGTATTTCTTACCTCAGAAGAACCGCAGGAACTTGAAATTTCTCCCAGAGCTAGCTACATTATTCAGCTCTTTGGTGTAAAGCTATCGACCGGTCAAAAATTAATTTGCCCGAGAAATAATAAAAATAAAAGCTCCATTTGTGGGCCCAGTTCTCGGCCACCTTGGCCCAGTCGGCTCGGCCACTAAAAAGCTTGTGCGTAATTATCTGTAAAAAAAATGCTCAATTAATTTTCACAGTCATAAAATCACTCTGTAAACTTATTTATGTTATATCGATCCCAAATTATTTTTATGAGGCTTTGTTTTACTTTAGAAAAGAAGGATTTTAACGCGCCTAGTTGCCTATGTGCAGGTTCTGGCAAAACCGCATTGTGTGACCCGTGCATTTAGATGGTTTATTTTGCAGTGAAAAGGTCTTGAAAGATTTAGGTGTTGTAGAAATAATAGACAAGACAAGAGTCAGCTCAAAACTTAGAGATAAGATTGAACTTTAGTTTTAAAACATTTATTTCTTTCATTCTGGCAGCAGCAGATGAAATTATATTAAAAACCAAGCGCTAAGCTGTGATAGCGAGCAGGGTGGCCGAGAACTGGCAAATACGCAAACGTCGCAAGAAAAAAATTCGAAGTAAATTAAGACCAAAAAATACAACGGTTCAACGAAAAGTTAACTAAAGCAGAAAGCTGAATTATTCTACGTTTCACACGCCAAAAATTAGCTCGTATGGTGGGGGCTTTTGGATAAAATACGAATTTAACTACATCCATGAATTTTTAGGAGCCGTAAACAAACAATTTTTTCGGGAATGCAAATTCACCTACCTCCGCGTAAACTCGACGTGTGAGCTTTCTATATCGAATTGAACGATCAAACTCAAGATACTTAAAGCAGTCTATCGTTTGAAGGAAATACCTTTTTCTTTTAATTCAACTGGAGTGTGAAAAAACGCGTTAAACACAAAGTGGCCGAGAACTGGGCCCCATACTGTACTGATATTCACCATTGTGAAATTGCACTTGCTTTGACAAGTTAAAGTTATTTTTGTAAATGAAAAAGGTAACGTCATTGATGTCACGCAGTGTTTTTTTTAGCAAACTAGATGGTTTACTGGTTTCTGACTATGAATGGGGGTGTGATCTTGCGGTATATTTTTTGAGCCTGACTCCGCCGTAAAACTTTTTTTTTATTTAGCAAGAACTGTGTCGATTTTCATTTCTGAACAATTGGTCGTCAAGTCGTTTGTCACAAAGAGTAGAATGTTTGTACAGCATGTTTTGGAATTATTTTAGATTTGGTTAGTAAGACGCTTCTGAAGACCTGAGCAAAACATTGGGAATGTACAGTATTAATAGGAACTTGAATGGAATTTTTCACAAGTTAGATAAAGGTATCAACTGAAAAACATGAACTTCAAAATGAGAACTTGGATTTTGTTGTAATTAAATTTTATCGCGGATTGGATGCATAATATCACGGCTTTGAAAGTCTTCAAATAATTAGAAAGGTTCCTTTCTTCCTTTTGATCTTATTGTTATTTTCATGTATTGATTATTCGAAAGTGGTTTTCGTTGATACGAAAAAAAAAACGGGTTTTCACTGAATTGCTTGAAGTATTTTTTAGACGTGATAATATTGGCTTAATCAAATTACATTGTGCACGAAATATTTGTTATTCTTTTGTCTTGAAACTTGAGGAAATTGAAATTTTTGTTTGACAGTAGTGTATGAAAGGCATTTTATAGAACTGAATAAAAAATAAGAAACATTGATAAAGGTTATTTCAAAGATTTATTTTGCCTGATTTTGAAGGGTTTCAGGAGTTTTAAAGAGTGCTGGTAAACGGCTGTATGTTGTTTGTGATTACGGATCTTATTTAGTTTCGAACGCTCTAATTTTTGAAAGGTTAAAACAGGTTAAAACCGGGCGGTTTCATGAGTTTTTTGGGTAGAAAGGTACGGTGGTGGTCAAAAAAAATGTTTAGAAAGGAATGACTGTAGTAGCACGTAAGTCGGAGGTTTGCGTGAGTCACGGGGTATAGTATGCGTGAGCTGGATTTCCGGCGTCATAACGGCATGTTTTGTTTACTGAAAGATACACTCGACGTTTAGTTAGCTTAGTCGGCTTGGGAAACTATTTTAAAAATGAATGTTGTAATAGTTAATTAATAGTAATCTAGAATTAACCCACTCTCGATTGGAGTCTGTTCTGGATTCGCGCTATCTTTTCGCCGCGAAGGAATTTTGTAAAATTTCGCTAGTGGAAAGAGGTACTCTAAGAACAGTATCAATAACTCAAAAGGAGGAACTTCTTTGTAGCTCTGAATTAAGACGTATGATGAAATTTTAGAATAAGAAACTTTCGATATATGGTTTTCATATTGTTTTTTTCAATTTCCTTTTGTGGCAGATTTTTTGAGAATCAGCTTTTCTTTCGTGTGATGACAGACACAGGACAGAACGAGAGGTGGATGAGAAAGATGCCGAAGATGAATAGGCACCGAAAAACGACAAGAACCGTCAAGGACTTATTGCCCTCGCAGGGTTTTGGCCCAGAGGCCAAAACCCGAGGAGGCACCTTAGGAGTCCCCGGGTGTATACATACAAGGACAAAGAATATTTGTTGAAAAAGTAAGAAATGTGTTTGTAATGGGCGAAACGTTCTCGATTTGACAAAACTAGGCGCGCACGGTCGTGACGGGTAATATTTTAGCAAGCGCGCACGGTGGTGTCGGGTACTTGCAACCACGAGGTCGCGTTTCGTCACCTTCGAGCTTCGCCATCTTCTAGCAGCATTTCGTTTTCTGGTTTTGGTTTACGCGTGTTCACAGATTTGTTCGAGCGGTTTCTCTGCTTTAAGTGATATTTGAAGCAGTTGTTAGTGAAAACGTCGAAAGATTTTGAGCAATTGGTTTCGTGTTCTTGGCTACGTGTGTTCCAAGAGCTGGTTCGAGCGTCAACGTTTGCTTTCGGGGGTTTGTATCGTATACGAGTAATAAACAAAAATGTAATACAAGGTAATTCGTTTCGCTAACAAACTGTCAGATTATTTGATCCAAAGAGTGGATTGAATAAGAATCAAAAATTGTTTTCTTGAAACTTTGAACTGTGTCATATTTGGAGCAATTGCAGAATACCCCGCATTTCTAGCTACACTGTGCAGCCAGCTACTCGGCTACGCGTATACGCCGACAAAATTTATTCATAGCTCTCGAAGTTTACTAGGAAAGTGGCTACGCGTCTACGCGTCTACGCAGTCGAAATTTATTCGTAGCTCTCGAAGTTTACCAGGAAAGTGGCTACGCGTCTACGCAGTCGAAATTTATTCATAGCTCTCGAAGTTTACTAGGAAGTGGCTACGCGTCTACGCGTCTACGCAGTCAACATTTATTCATAGCTTTCGAAGTTTACTAGTAAAGTGGCTACGCGTCTACGCGTCTACGCAGTCGAAATTTATTCATAACACTCGAAAATCACTCACGAACGTTTGTCTATGCCATCAAGCAAATAAAACTATTTGTGTTTCAAAATTGTGACGAACAACGAGAAACTACAAAGTTAATAACACTGAATCGATAATTGTCAAAATCTTACCTTGTCCTGTTTCGTATAAAATGAATGTTGTTGAACGGCAATAGCTTTCGACCTTCGAACAAACGGCTTTAGTTAGTTTTAGTGTGCTTCCCTTACAAATAAATAAGAGCTAATCGCAAGCAAACCAGAGTGGAACTAATAAATAAGAGCTAATCGCAAGCAAACCAGAGTGGAACTAACCGCAAGCAAACCAGACTGGAACTAACCGCAAGCAAACCGGAGTGAAACTAAACGCAAGCAAACTAAAGTGGACCTCACCGCGAAATACACCCGACAAAAATTTAGTCAGCGATTAAAAACACGTTGACGAGTGAGAAAATTATTCTTACTACTTTCGTTCCCAGTAGGCAGTAGCGTTTGATCGGACGGTCCGCGTAGCCATTTTAGGTGGCTACGCGGAACAGCTTTAGTTGCGGGGTATTCTGCAATTTAGCCTCATATTTTGTTACTCGCGGAATTTTTAGGCTTTTTGGCCTGGAAATTATTGTTAGTATTTAAGTTAATTTTGAATGTTATAAGCCAGGAAATAAGCTTGTGTGCTGTCACCACGAATAATGTGTTGTGTGTATTTCCGCTAGGTTAATATTTCCGCGCGCTAGGTAATATATTCGACTTGAACTTGTGAATTATATTTTTAGGATGTAACGGTGTCACACAACAAGAAATTCCGCAGCAAACAATGTCATGAAGACAAAAGACTCCACTAATCCTAGATTATTGCTGTATAACAAATTAGTATAATTTCCAGAGGTGAATTCAATTCTGATTGGTCGAAAAGCTCGGACTATGTCGCAATATTCACCGCGCTAGGCGGTGAATATTGCATCTGAAGGTTTGGCTACTAAGCCATGCCACGTTTGACATCCAGGCCAGTGAACATGGCGGCATTTGCTGAATGAAAATTTCTCTCATTTAAAAGAAATCACTCCAAATCCTGAATATTTGAAACATTGAGAATTTTGCAAATCTACTACCAAGGCTTTTGGACCGAAAATATTTTCAAGAGATGGTTTTCAAGGCGTTAGAATTGATCGTAAACATGGTGGTTTTGGAGATCGCACACGGCCATGTAGTCAGTCAGATCGACTGTCAAAACATTGTTTAGTTCTCTTCTCACTGGAGCTAGTAATTTCGAGAGGATTCACACAATTGCTCAGAAGTCACCAACGATTAAACAAAGGTACCGGATATCTATCTTTTTTCGTAGTGTTTGTTTTGTTCTGTTTTATTGCTTAAACTTGAGTGTAAATTATGACTTTCAATCGATGAATGAAACTGGTTTACACGTATGCAAGCGAGCACTTTTGTTTTTTGTTTTCGTGTTTCTATTGTTATTTTGCAGTTTTTGATATTCGCCTCTGAAAATTATACTAAAACAATTATTCGCCTCAGGCTCAGTGATTATTGTCGAATAATCCCCTCGACTTCGTCTCGGGGATTATTCGACAATAATCACTTCGCCTTCGGCGAATAATTGTTAATTATAAAAAGGCGGGGGCAGCTTTATAGTGGCAACTATTACTAGTCTTTAGAGGGCGGGGAGTTTTGGCATTTTGGCATACTGTATTTCGAGGACTGGACTGGACTAGTAAAACGCGGACTAGTAAAACGCGGACTTGTAAAACGCGGACTAGTATAACGCGGACTAGTAAAACGCGGACTTGTAAAACGCGGACTAGTAAAACGCGGACTTGTAAAACGCGGACTTGTAAAAGGCGGACTAGTAAAACGCGGACTAGTAAAACGCGGACTTGTAAAACGCGGACTAGTAAAACGCGGACTTGTAAAACGCGGACTTGTAAAACGAGGGCTTGTTAAGCACGGACTTGTAGAACGCGGACTTGTAAAACAAGCGCTTGTAAATCGGATAAAACTAAACGGTTTAGCGAGCGAAACAATTTGTGTTTGAAGCTTTTGTGTGTTTCTTCGACGGCATATTTCTAGCTTTTTTGAGCACTCTATGGTCTGTTTTAGCGTGGAGATGTTTTTGCAGTATAGCACATGTTCGTTCTGCAAACCCCTACTAAAACAACGGGATTGATGCTATGAGTTGTGTGCATATGTTTCTTTCTTTCCACTACTTGACGTCTGTTGAATGCAGTCGTTTGTATTGCTCGCACGAGGTAGAACGGGGCCCGTCCAGAAATCAACAGTCAATGGTAAATAAAGGTGACGGGCCTACACGACTCCTACGTTCGTGACATTAGAATATTTGCCGTTAAATGTTTAAATTCGGTCTTTCGACCTTATTTGCCTCTGACTTCTTTCTGAGGGTACTGTTTTAATTTGGGGGCAGTATGTGGTAAATAAAGGTGACGGGCCTACACGACTCCTACGTTCGTGACATTAGAACATTTGCCGTTATATGTTCAAATTCGGTTTTTCTACCTTATTTGCTTCTGACTTCTTTCTGAGGTTACTATTTTTTTGAGACATTATGTATTGAAGAGAGCCGTAAGATGATTGTGGCCAAGGAAGTGTCTAGAGGCGTTTTACAACTCCGCGTTTTACTAGTCCGCGTTTTACTAGTCCGCGTTTTACTAGTCCAGTCCAGTCCAGTCCAGTCCACGAAATACAGTATGCCGGGGAGTTTTAGTATAAACAAAAACGTCTGCAAGTCCCAAAACACGAAGTCTTTCTATGCAGGCTGAATTTTTTTTTGGTTAAACCGGCGGTCATGTAGGTCTACAGAGATGCATATGAAAATTCGTAGCTGAGCAGCAATTAGTGAGAGGTATTTCAGGGATCTCTCGGAATTTTTGGCGCGTGGGATCAGCGATTAGAATCTGAGACGCCCATGGTGGGGGATGGAGGTAGGGGATGAATTGGGCCTAAAAAGAGTCACGTTTGATAACAATTAAGAGGTGGGGGGCGGGAGATAGAGACGAGGTCTGGGACCGAATAGTCATGTTCCGACAACTTGTGCCCAGAACAGGTGGTTTATTTTGCGGGCGCGTGAAGCGCGATACAGCGAGCGCGAAGTGCGAGGGCGAGCGTGAAGCGCGGAAAACTTGCAATGCGATCAAGTTACGATTTCATAAAGCCTTCATCAATTGCTATTACAGTAATGGTATGAAACAAATGTTCAATCATTCATCAACAAGTTGTGATCATTTTCTTGACAACAGTAGTTCCCCGGTAAACAGTTGTAGTACTGTCCCATCAAAGTGCAATGGCTGGAAAATACCGAAAAGCACACGACCTTCAGGTGAAACCGCACCTTACAGTATTACCAATACACTGCACTTTGCTAAGTCTTAAAACTTTACATTTTCTAGTCGTCTACTTCAATCGTTTATTTGTATTGTGTGAAATACATTTATAAATTGAAACCATCATGTCATTAAGTAATAATGCAATCTCGACAACGTTCTGGATATTATATTATGCACACTAATACAGCTCATGCAAGCCCTGTGACTTACACAAACACAGTCGGACTGAGTGCTACTTAAGTAACTGCTTCGTGGTTTCTGCTGTACTGAACCCTGCCTTTCAAGGCAAAGCGCCCGATTTTAAGCTTCTCAAGCTTCTCAATGTTCTTGTTTTTGTCTTAAACCAAGAACCATCTAGCGCAGCCAAACCAATTGTGGGAATTAAGGCAATATGGGAACTAGTCTGTTCTAAGCAGGACCCTTTGTCTCACTTAAGAGGTCAGATATGGGGATATTTGTCTTTTTGACAGAGAGAGACTGGAGCTGAAAGAGTTGCTATGACAACAATACTAAGGGTGTCATTTTGTTCCTTTTGTGATGCACATTTGTGGTGCTAAGTTTCAAGAACACTGCTTCAATAGTTTTAGAGATATTATTTATTCAGTATTTTACCAAATCTTGTGACGTCATCACTGATCTAATTTGCATGATACAAAAACGTCAATATCTCTGAAACGAAAAAAGATATTTCGAAAAGAAAAACGCCATTCTTCTGTACTTCGAAAGGCCTTTCAAATTAGCAGAAAATATTTTTCATGTCATATACACTTTAAACCGCCATAACTTGCTGGCAAACTTTAAATTAAAAAATCCGCTTCTGTTATGACACTCTTGAGGTATTGACTGATTAGCTTTTGACAAGATCACAGTGTGCTGTCTCCTACTCGTTCCGCAAACTCTGCCACAAAATCATGTTTTTCCCAATTTGGCACTAACGAGGCTATAACATCGCCGTTAAATGCAAACTACCAAATAAAAGGTGACATTCACAATCTTTCGTCATTTCTTTATGTCTCTGTAAAATTTGAGCTTAATCACACCCATAACAGCTGAGAAATAAGCGTTTTAAAAGATGCAGGTCAAGCAAAATTTCCCTTCATGAATTTATTCATGCAGTTGGTATCCCCATCTCTAGAAATCGCGGACCTCCGAGTCCGCGAATAGTATGTCCTGCGGTACATTGACCGTAGAAGCGAACCCAAGAATTACAAAGAAAATGTATGGAGAATGAAATGTTTTATTAAATATTTCTTGACAAATTAACAAATGTAAAAATGTGAAAGCGGAACACAATAGATTGATGTATTAAGAACCACATTGTACAAGAATTGAAGTGCAGACTTCGAATTTCATTTGTATTCATGAACGTTTTCTGCGAACAGTTTTTGAGACCAAAATTATAAGGCGTAGAGGAGAAATGTATGGCGAAAACCGAAAACTTAAAGTTTATAAACGGGGATTATCGGCAAACTGAATGCGATCGAAAAAATGTGAAAGCAGATTTGATAAAACTATACATGAATCTAACTCACCAAATGATTTACATCTCCTTCCGATTAGATTTCATTTGTATCTTTGCCGTTAGAAAACCACAAAAAATCGCATACTGTAAACACACGGCGGCAGTTCACATTGAAATCCCAAAATCCGCTGTCTTTGAGCTACGATATTTCAGCCGTCTTTGCTCCAATTTTGCCGCAAAAGCCATCGTTTGAAAGATCTTTTGCTCCATTTTTATTATCAGGCAATATTTATGACCAGTGGTTTTCCTACTTCACAAAATATTACTCTGTGTAGGCTGCTATTTTGTGTACCATCGTAGATGTATATGAGCCCAAAGTCAGGCTTTCGAATCAGCGGCTATTATCAAGTTTCGCGAGCGGTTAATGTAAGATGCATCAAAATTCGCCGACTTCAATGTCCGCGATTTCTAGCGATGCCCGCGACCTTAAAGATGATTTCCAGTCCGTACTGCGCAGACTCGAGGTTTGTTTACGTTTTTGTTTTGAATTCGTTGAAACGTTACACTTCGGTGACAGCATACATGACGTTTTTTAGTCCGCCATTACAGTTCGTTTCGTTCAAGAAGTTCCGATGAGCTAAAACGTCGGTTTGAAATAGCGTCAAGGTTCTTCTACTCGTTATTATTTGTTCTGCAAGGATATCTGGCGTTAATAATGAAGAAAAAGGTAAGTTTGTCGCGGAATTTTTAGTTTTGCTTGTAAACATTCCCTTCGTGTGGGCTCACATAAACATTGCAGCCGAGATTGCGCAGTACGGACTGGAATTCATCTTTAAGGAGCGAGAGTTAAAAAAAAAACAGTAGTTTATAAGCGGCGTTCTATAGCA
>NW_027558196.1:0-12668 GCF_052425735.1 Oculina patagonica
AAATAAACAGCACCATAGGAAAGAACTGCTCAATTCATCCGCAGTTCAAATATATGATTTCATATATTCATAATTTCAAGTCGTTTTAGTCTGCTTTGCATGCACGCTCTTGTTTGCAGCCTATTGTAATGTTGTAACTTAGGAAGTATGGTTGTATTGTAACTTTGGTATTTCAACTGATATGGTCAGCTGCTACTGTCAGTTCGTTGGTGCAAAACTATAGGAGGTTCTATTGTGCTCGCTGTGTAAAAATAATTTTCCTCTATTTTACATCAGTAATACCAGTCATTTGTGGCTTTTCATCTATCCAATGTGGTTGGAGTAGTGTTTACTATTAATAGTACCCTTGCACACTGCACTTAGCTGCATGTTAAACATATTCAATATTAGTAGTGTGACCTTTGGCAGGAGGCAATATTATTAAGAGTGCTCCTGAATTTTTAAGATAAAGAAACCTCTTAAGCCAGGGTCACTTTTCAAAACATTTATGGAATGATAAATAATTTGCATAACTATTTAACTTACCTAGTCAGTTCAAATGACTGATGCTATTGTAAGCAGAAATTTTGGTGAAGTCAAATATATTCTGTTTTGCCAGCTGTTTGTGTAATTATTGTGTCCCTCAAGGTCATGAATGGCACAAGAGAACTGTTGAACAATAATTATTGCCGTTCCAATACTTCCTGTAGCAAGTTTTGTGAGGGAATGAAGAAACACAATTAAAATTGTTTTGACGCTAGACATTTGGGTAGAAGTTTACTGACGTTTCGGCAATGCTGCCTTCATAAGGGTGCCGAAACACCAATCCACAAATTTTACCCCCTAAAAGATACCAGGAGCCAGGTAACATCGGAAAGCTTTGCTTGAAAGTAATTCTTCTGATGAGCCACTGTTCATCCTTCACACTTATTCCCAGCTTTAACTCTTTCTTTACACACACAATGAACCCAACTGTCCAGCCAATTTTTTCTTGGGGAGAAGAGGTAGAGGATTTTCTCTGGCATTGGGTGAGTTGCTCTGGTGTGTTCTTGGGGGTGAACATTTTGATGCTTGATACAAGGTTTTTTTCTGGTGTTTGAAAATGTGTTATCTTCCCTCTGTTGCGAGGAAAGAAACTATAAAAGAAAGGGAGTTGACTGCTTGACAAAAAGACCATGATGATAGGATACACTATAGAAATTGTCACCACTTTTTGTACAAATACTTTATTGGCTCATCAAATATGCTGTTGTTTGTAACACACTTAACGAATACAATTAAATGTTAATTTAGCATTTTTAAAAAATACATGTATACTATTTACATAGTTCACATACATCCAGAAATACAAAACACTATCGCACAAGTTGAGAAGGACCAAATGTGCAAACAATGCAAAGGCCAAACAATATAACACTTCAGTGCTAAATATCTTTGGTTACAGGTAAATTATAGTATTAAAAACACAAACATCGTAACTAAACAGGTTTACAAATTATAAGAAAATTGCTTGGCATGTCCAAAACAAAATGTGGTTATGAAAAAGTATGTGAGCTTAAGCATACTTGATTATATATACTGGTACATTAAATAGTTTGTAATGTACCTACCTTATAGGACATTAACGCGATTTTTAAAAAATTTGCATTAATTTAAGTCACGTTAATTACTGTTAACGCGCTTGTGTTAATTAAGGTATTTGAAATCAACGCAACTTAAATTAACACAAATTGAAGGAAAAATTGCTTCCCAATAAAGGAAATTAACGCGACTCAAGAGAGATTAACATTTCAAAATGAAGGAAATTGACGCGACATACACAAATAAAAACACTTGTTAAGACAACTAAGACAAGTCTATTTCAACACTAGGTGTATAGTCCTAAACGTAGGGGGTTAAGAAAAGGAATTTGACCGCCTCAAGCGTTCTTCACAGATTCAGTGATACCGGCAGATTTCCCTGATGAAATAATGCCTTTTCCTTGGAGTCAAGAACGTCCGGACTGTATCATGAAATTGGTGCCAAAGTAAATTAAGGTCATGGAAATTAACGCTCCACTTAATTAATGGTGCGGAAATTAACGTCAAATTTCCTACAATAATGTAAGTTATGTAGCATTTTCTGATAATTTTGGGCTCCAAGCACAGTCAACTTCATATCTTTTGTTTACCTTTTAGTAACTCAAAGTGATAGTCACTCAGTTTATTGCATCTCAAAATCACCAGTCTAAAAATTAATTTTCAATAAATTGTAAGCTTATGATGACAGCAAAGTCAGCATAAAGAGAAGATTAAAAGCTCTGTCCTATAAAGAGGTCCTGCCAGGGGGGATCCTGTGTTACTGTCAAGCAATGTCCATGACTGGAACAATATCAACAAAACAAAAGAGATTCCTCCTTGCTGTTATCTTGGGTATGCTTGCTGTTGTTGGAACTGTTGCTGTTGCATTTGCAGTTGTTGTAGTTGTTGAATCTGTTGTTGAAGCTGTTGCTGCTGCATCTGTTGTTGCTGCTGTGCACCTCCGCCCCCAAGGTCTATTGTAAAGCAAATGCAGTTGATGGAGTCACACTCCGGCATGGCACAATTGCAAGCACAGTTGCAATCACCAAACTGAAAAAAAAAACAAAAGATCACATTTAACAAATGACTAAGTAGACAAAAATTTCACAAAGAAAAACTGACTGAATTGTGACAGAGTCATAACAGCATAACTACAGCTGGTAGATGTTTGCATGCATGTTATCCATGCTAGTTTTCCAAACAAATTAACTAAATTAAGCAGTTACCGGTAACAAGTGAAATCCTGTTAATCTCTTGCTAACAGTTCATCAAACTCTTGTTGTACATGTATTAATGGGTGACCATATTAATGAAATGGTTATGGACTAGTTCTTTCTCTTAGACAAAGGACAATGGCTATGGTAACAAGATGAAAGTGATCAAAAGGCAAGGTTTTACAGCCAAAAAATATAATCAACAACAATTCACAATGTAATGAGAAGGATTCATCTGATCAAACTTTAAAGTCATTAAATTTTCGGGGGCTTTGGTCCACCTTCATTGGAGTAAAATGAGAAGCCAATGAAAATATAGTGACTGTAAAGTTCTGATCGGATGCATCCTTCTTATTAAAATCAGTCTACCGATCACCACAGACAAAGTGAATTCACAATGTGTTAATGACTATAATGACATACCGCACACTCTGGACCATTGCAGTCTTGACACATTGCTCCCCCTGGCTCAGCATTCATGCAACAACAGAACGTGTCATCACACCACTGGAAAACATTCAAAAACAATGTTCAATTCCAGGTCTAACAAGGGGGTAATTGGGAGAATGTTTGAAAATTTTCATTATTGCTACAGAAATTGTTGTCACTTCCACACACCAAATAAATAGCCTTGATAACCTTTTTACTGTTATGCCATACACTGTCTGTATTGCACAGGTGTACCTTACATTTACTAATATAATAATAATAATAATAATAATAATAATAATAATAATAATAATAATAATAATAAAACATTTTTATAGCGCCTATCCAGGTCTGCTCTAGGCGCTTTACAAATCTATAAAAATTCGTTAAAATTAGCTGAATAAATCTTAAAAATTAAAAATGTACATTAAAAGTAATAAAAAGTAAAAATCGCTAAGAGTAATAAGTTTTTTTACTACTGACACTTGTTATGGGTTACAAGTTTAACGGCAAACACTGACCTATTTACCCATGTAGCAATCACACTGGACCTACAAACACAGCTATAAAACAATAAAAAATGATCATGATTATAACTCCCAGTTGTTTACCTGTTTCGTGGGACACATGCAGTCCAAACAAGACTTTTTGCTTGGTGTAGAACAGTCACACATTTCAGCCATCGATACAAAGCAGGCAGAAAGACAGCAACTCTCGGCTTCATTATCATTTGCACAACATCCACAACACAACTCTGATATCCATGCTGGACATATGCTTACTCCTTGTGACTGTTGATTTAAACATACATCAATAACTAATTAATTAATAATGGTAATAGGACTGAGTGGAGTCCAATTCAGTCTGTAATCACAAGAGTGATAAACAAAATTGAACAACCGCAAAGCAGGAGTTCGATTTCTTTAATCAGGAGACAGTATGATTACAGACCGAATTGGACAACACAAAGTCCCGTTACCAATTATCAGAACTGTGACAAAATTCAAGAAACAACTTAAGGGGCAAATGGTTAAGTCTTGTGAATACTGAAATACATAACAGTTTACTCAACAAAATCCACAACAGCAGCACATGCAAAATGAAGTGTACTGTCCAATTGCATAGGCATGGCCCTTTAACTATCCTATTTCACTATCCAGTAATTACAAGCATAACGCCTATACACAACAAATGCACTGTCCTATTAGTGCTCCAATCAGGCTGCTGATAACCAATCAAGAATTTTGTTGCAGTTTTGACTGATTCATTAATTAATTATTTATTCTTAAGAGTATGATGACTTGCCCCAGAGGTAAAAATAATGAAAATGGCCTTTGAAGTGAACATGGGAGTTATCAGTGCCAAACTAGGTCTCAATATTACTGGTTCGTCACATCTTGTTTATAATGGTTCCCTACTCTTAAGCTGCAGTGATTGTGCCTTCAAAATATTATTCTCCAGTAGAGGTTTATAAGGATACAGTCAACTCTCTCTAAGACGGACACCGTCGGGACCGGCCCCAACTGTCCGTCTTAGAGAGGTGTCCGCCTTATAGAGAGTCGAGGTAACGTGACACAAGAAATTTTGAGACGATTAAGCTAAAACGGCTATGCACAACGAATACACGTCTGTTTTTAGTTGCTTACGTTAGCAAAACCTATAAAGTGAAACAAAAATAATATCAGAAATTTGACTTATTTGTTAATAACAAACGGTAATACTGTAAGTAGAAAACTAAATCTTAGAAGTAATGCGTTTTAGCGGATTGTTTTTGGTAAGTTTGGTATTCTAAAGGCACTGACCTACTATTCTATATGTTGATAACAAGTTTTAAAGTATTTTTTACTAAAAAATAACTTTTGTGCATGTCCGTTGGTGGTTTCAAAGTGTCCGTTGTCCGTCTTAGAGAGGTGTCTGTCTTACAGAGAGTATTCTTACAGTAAAATGACTGAAAAACGGCAGGGACCATAACCAGGTGTCCGTCTTATGGAGGTGTCCGTCTTAAAGAGGTGTCCGTTAAGAGAGAGTTGACTGTGTTTTTACTAATCTAAAGGTGGCTTATCATGCCAGTACTAACTCTGGTCTCTACAGCATAAAGGGACTTTCAGTATTGGCACACCCTCCTGAATAGGATAATTGCTCATTACATGTAAATTTCTACATGATATTGATTATCGATTAATTATTATTTATTAGCAAAAGCCCTTGTTGCACTGCATTTTCATCATGTTGCCCCAAAAAATTCACTGGAACCCATTTATACAACTACAGTCGAAGCTCTCGTAAGCGGACACCCTCGGGACGCGAAAAAAGTGTCTGTAACTGGAGCTAGCCACTTACGAGAATGGTTCTTGTAAGCGACCACTAGAGGTGTAGGGGAAAGATGGCCGCTTACGGGAACTTGCCAAGCTAACAATAACCGGAAGGACGTGGATGACGACAAAACAAACACTAAAATATGGTTCTGTAATTACTGTAAAATCACTGTGACGAAAGGCGATATGAATTTGATTTACTAAAACAAGATACAGAGGTAGTTATTACGATTTTCTTTGGGGTGTCCGCTTACGGGAGCTTAAAAACAAAGAAAAAGTGTAAGTCGTAATCTCTGAAAGTGTCCGTGGCCGCTTACGGGAATGTCCGCTTATGAGAATGTAAAAATACAGAGTTTGTATGGGAGTTAAAACGGGGTTTCAGACAAGGCGACTGTAAGTAGAGCTGTTCGCTTACGAGAGTGTCCGTTAAGAGAGCTTCGACTGTAGGTGGAAAGAGTCACAGAATGAGTTTGGTGACTTTCTCAAGAACATAACACAGCCATGGATTCCAGCCAGCCCTCGAACCTGGAGCATTTCTAGAGGGGCTTGAAGGGGTGAAATGGCAATTGGGATTTGGGCAAATTTTCACTGGGAAAATGGGATTTGAGTCACTGGGACTGGAAATCACAAACGGATATGCTGATGTCTGATCTCATCCCATGACTCTGATTGTCAAGCGAATTGAGCTTTGGGAAATACGCTATACAAGAACCATTACATTACATTACATTACTTTTACTTAAAGTGTCTATCCAGCCTACAGGTTTTTTGTGGTTTTCGTATCTCTTTAATGCATAAACAAGTATTCTAAAAGAAATTTTTGGATTCCGCCACTTTTTCGCTGCAAAATCAAGCTTTAAAGTTCCCGCTTTGGCCACGCCCAAAGAAGTTGACCGCGTGATTGAGGATTGGTGATGAGTGACGTCATATCAGGAACCGCTCGAAGCGTTTGCATTTGTTTATTTGCTTGACAGCCACAACATAAGGTTTGTTTTTCCCAAGAATTCTTCGAGTTTGGATGGAATACTCACAAGACAGCGATTTCGTATCTGAAGAAGACGTGACTAGCAGTTCATCTGATTCGAACGAAGAGATTGAGTCCGGAGAACTCGAATCATTCGCTTGCACTGCAGTAGAAGATAAGAGTAACAAAGAAGAACGCGCTTACTCTCAAGAACCTCTAGCGGACGATGCATGGATAGAAGAATATAATCGAGAGAAGCAACTTATTGAAGAGAGGGAACGAAAATTACAAAACCAGCTTAACAGAGTCGTGGAATTAGACACATACCGGTATATAGATACTTTTTCCAAATACTCACTCCGCGCGTTAAATTTGCATTTTGTACGCAAATTCACTCCAGAAAGCTTTGAATGAAAACTTCACGCGTCGCGAAACCTACAACGACGGACGGAAATCGATCTGCATTCTCAGGCTGTATACCTTTTAATTTTCATAACAGATGTGAAACGAAAATGAAAACAATATAACGAATAGACTGTAAGCACTATTATTCCCGAAAATTGCCCTTGACACTCACACAATGCATTGACTTGAAAGTGGTATGCTTGTTTGTTTTGAATCGAAACTTGTCGCGTCGGTAGATTTGCGTATGTTGCAAATAAATGTGCCCTTAGTTGATACGCAAAAGATTAATATTAATAAACATGTTTATTACTTTTATTAGTCCTTCTTGTTACAGCCTAATAAAAATACAAGCGACTTTTCACGCGTTTAGAAATGCCGACAACACGCGCTTATGATAAGTGCGACTGATTGTCTCAAAAACGATTAACAAACAGTCCTAACCTATCGATTTTTTAACTTTTATAACTTAGAAAAACTTTTCTTTTCATCGTGGCAATGCTTACTTTAGGCTGTGAAAGCTTTGATAAACTTTTCATTGTACGCACTTTAAACAAACAATAGCGCTTGCAGAGACCGATCGATAAAATTATAACTTTACATGTATGGGAGTTGAAACCCTGAAAAGCTACGTACGAGCGCAATGACTTCGATTATAAAGATCACATTTTAATAAGACTTTATGAACAAGACTTACAAGAAACAGAAATAGAAATTCAAGCGATATTCGAGAGAGAAATAATTCGCTTCACCTTGACTGGTCGACAAATCGAACGTCGCTTCAGCTACATGTTATCTTTGCTTGGCGACGCTTGCTCGCTTATTATTTCTACACGATGGTTGACAATAGGCAATAAAAATCTCTTGGGAAGTTGGCGACATTTACTTGTAGTTTTTTAGGCGTCTAGCGAGACGCGTGTCTTGTCGTTCGAGAACAGCGGAGAACAGACACTCAGTCAAATGAATAATGAGTAATGAATACCCGATGACGACTTCGACTGGACAAAGTTAAGTATTCCGGTGAAATCTTGGCACAGGAACAATGCCAATTATCATTTTAGATCAGCGACCGTTGGCATTGAAGATTTTCAAAGGAATGTCTTCTTGTAATATCCCTGGGAGCGAAGTAGCAAGCACAGACGGCAGACGAGGCACTCGGATTCCACTTTGCACGTTTTAACTTGACGAAGTCCATCTACTTTTTCCTTCTAGCCTTTGCTTCTGTTCTCATATCACCGCAAAATGCAGCGCAATACCCTTTTCTTCGTTTGGAGTATACAAGCATACCACAACGACGCATCTATCTGGTATATTTCTACCGCCAGTATCTCCTCGCTATTACAGAAGAAATGCTGACTTCAAATGGCGGCAAGATTTCGCGGTTCCTGATCTGACGTCACGGCCGGTCTGGAACCCAGACTCTTTCTGGTCTTGACTCCCGGACAACGTCTTTGGGCGTGGCCGAAACGGGAACTTTAAAGCTCGATTTTGCAATGAAAAAGTGGCGGAATCCAAAAATTTCTTTTAGAAAACTTGTTTATGCATAATAGAGATACGAAAACCACAAAAAACCTGTAGGCTGGATAGACACTTTAACAATTAGACTACGAGCCTGAGTTTTCTAAGAGCAAATAGTCAACTCGGCTGCGCCTCGTTGACTATCGCTCATAAAAAACGAGGGCGAGTAGTCTAATTGTTTTAGTAGAAACTCTAAAGAATTGCCGTCCAAAACCTACAATATTGTGCACTTTGAAGACAAAAATCAAGAAAATTTACTGCTTAAAGAGCTACGCCACGCGACTGTTTTCTATCGGCGAATAGAAAACAGTGGGAGAACCAATCAGATTCGCGGATTTCCAATAGAACACAGGTGAGTTTCTACTAAATTACATTACATTACATTACATTACATTAAACAATAAAACTGGGATTGGGATTTAGAAAATCGGGAAAATAATAGGCTAATAGGCCACCACGTCTTCTGCTAACAGAACTAACCTTCAAACACTGCCTGATTATGAGAGCAATAATCACAAGAGCAAGGTATGATCCAACAACTATCATGACAATAGCAGCTGTCGACAATGCCGGGTCACTGTCATTTGGATCTGGAGGCGGCTGTAAGATGTAACAAATAAAAGTAAAAAAAAAAAAGTAAAAATAAATCAAAAAACAGCCCAAACATGACACAATGAGAATGTCATGTTGCCGGTTACAGATTGTCTATACTGGCTAATGAGTACAGGGGTGGATCAAGAAAATTCAGAAGTGGGGCAGGCATGATCATTTCAGCAAGGCAGCAACTTTTCCCCATACCCGCAACAAACTCTCAAAAGATGGTTGGTTACATTTTTTTAAACAAATCCAAGGAAAAAGGGGGGGGGGGGGGGACGCAGCCCCATTGGCCCCCTGCTAAGTCCACCCATAGAGTAACATGTTTGTCAGTCTGGGGGTATGTCTCCTTTAACTAGTATGTCAAGTACACTTTAAATGATGAGTTTCTCCAAAGATTGGACATCTGTAGTACACCCGAATAAAATGAACACTATTCACCATTTTTGGCATTAGAAATACAGTCTGTGGTAGTCTATGATAAACATATTAAAATCTGACAACCTTCAACAAGCTAAATGCCTTTTTTGAGAGTTTGGCGGTACATGGTGAAATTTAAATCTTCTAATATCCGTCTGGTAACATTTTCTGCAACTTCTAAAGTTCAAAGGTTTTTGTCAATCCGTAATTTTCGGGTGATTCGAGCTAGATCTCCGATCGTGATCCCACAACAAAAGTTAGCTAATGTCTTTCGTTTCGTTGGTAACCCACGAGCAGTCTATTGTGCAAGGTAAAGATAAGGATAATCCTAACAATATTGAAGCGTTAAGCCCTGAGCTAACCCTAGCTAAGCCCTAACACATTCGCGCGGACTGCTACAAAAAAATAAAGAAGCTGGAATTTTCCCCAGGTGGATTGCAAAATGAATGCAAAAGAAGCGACGGCTGCTATTGTAAACAATGTCTTCGTAAGTAGGTACTTACCCGAGTTGTTGGAACCACCATGGTAGACCTCTTCTTTGCTTTTGTCTTTGTATTTAGGGTTTAGTTAACAAACAAACATAAACCATATTTCCTCAAAAGCTTAAATTGCTTTCAACTTCTGTTGATCCCGTTCCACAAAAGCAAAATTGTTATCAGTTGTTGTTTTGCAAAGAACCCCCGACAGTCGAGATCACAAGCACATCTTGCGGGCGAAATGCGGGATTTTGTCTTGGCAGAATAGATCACTATTCACCAAATACCACTGTGCAAATTTAAGTCCAACAGCTAAAACAAAACTATTTTTTCCGTAAACGACTGCCAAACTAACTCTGCAAAACAAATATTCTCAAGGCGCGCGCTTGGTCCCAGTTCTCTATAGTCTTGCCTCGTTCCCGCGCCCCTCTCGTGGCTCCGATTTCTTCGCAACTTATATCCCAGCAAAAGATGCTCTTTGATTGGCTCATTTTAGCAAAAATCCCGTTGCAAGTTTCGAATGGCATGTCGCATGCAGCGAAACGTAACCAACATTTTCTTGCATTGCAGGTTGCAAAAATGGGATGTTACAGGTGAATTTTTTGGCAACAGCAATGCAACTTTTGTTACTTTAAGTAGGAAGGAAAATTGCATTGTTTAACATGGCCGTAATATAAGACCAAATGTTTCGTGACTTTTTTAAATCGCAAAATGAATGATGTCATTAAAAAGAAAGTGGCTTATTTAATAAAATAATTAACCTGCGATTAGGCGTTTTTTTCCCTTGCAAAGACGATATATTAGACTCACTCCACTCGGGTATGTGCATTTGCGCTTGCTCGTCTCGGAACTAGGTATATCCAGATTACCACATATCCTAGCAAAGGACAGTTGTTTCGTGTCCTTGGGGCTCGTCAGCACTGCGCAAGGCATAGTGGATAATGGGAGAAAATTCGTATTTTTACTACTCAGTACTGGTACTGACTGATTTATGGTGCGGCTCGATTACAGAGTGCGTATCGCATGTATTGAATCACTGAGGTGGGAGGAAAAGAACTTTCTATCATAACTAGTATACACTGTGCTTTTCGCAATCAGGTCTAATCTTGTTCCTCATTTTAATGATAGAAGTGCTAAACAAACTTTATAAAGTCGCGAAAATCAGATTACAGTGAATATCATAAAACCGTGAACACTTTTATTGATCTTGGATACGAAAATTGTTGCAGAAAACCATCGAATGATAGCTCAAAATGGCGGAAAATGTTCAAACATGGACAGTGATGGAATAAAGAGTTTTTTGTACAGTTTGACAACTAGTTTCTCTAATTTTTCTTTCTAAGTGTCGCCATATGTATCTCTTCCTTTATTAAATCGCAAAACTTGAGACCATATTTAAACAACAAAGGAGTTTTCTGCAAAATCCTTGCACTAAAAAAAGGATCAGGAATAGAGAATCAATAATGTCAATCTGAAAAAACGCTCTTTAAACCAGAAATGCAAGATATTCCATTCGGAAAGTTAGCCCTCCCTGAAAGCCAAAGAAATGGTTTAATATTCTCTACTTAGAATTACCTGACATGACATTTTCGGCAGAACTACAGGTAAGAGTAAAATCAAAAGTTGACGCAGGGTAAGGATCGGTGAGAAAGTCCCTTCTTGTTCTCACTCCCCTCCCCCACTTTTTTGCGCCGTTCCCCGTTTTTTTTTTTTTTTTTCGGGGTGGTAGCCTGCGTAGCTGGCGGGAGTCGAGTGCGAGTGCTTGCTTCGAGCCGGCGAAGCCCGCGTGCGTGAGCGGCGCAGCCGCGAGCGAGTGAAATTCCCGCCTGCCACATTATTTGGGGGTTTTGCTTGCCGCCCACTTTTATCGCCTTTGATGATCTAATTATATAAGCCAATCAGAGTGTGAGGTGTAATACGAAACTCTTCTTCGCGGCTCCGCGGTTCCCTCTCTTTGCCGTTCGCCGGCCCGTCTCAAAGCAAGCACTCGCACTCGAATCCCGCGAGCTACGCAGGCTATCGGGGTGGGGGAAGAGGTTTTCGCTTAACCCCGATGTATGGGGGAAAGTGGGTTCTGTTTACTGTTCGTAGACAAACCTTATGGGGCTAATTAAAACAAGATCGGTTGGGCGGTCGGGAAAAGAGTTGGCCAAAACAACAAGAAACAAGCAAACCTGAAACACTATAATCTTGTTTTATTACATTTATTGTTGTGCTATTTGAAAGTTCAACACCAATAACTGAACACTACAAATACATACAGTGGAACCCCGATATAACGATATGCCAAGGGAGCAGTAAAATTATATCGTTATATCGAGGTATCGTTATATCGAAACTCCCGATATAACGATATGGGAGAAAAATAACCGAAAATATCGTTATATCGGGGTAACACTGTAACAGGGAGTCACAAAGTTGATTTAATATCATTTACAGAATTACTTCTTGATATTCCCAACAATTTGCATGATGATAATTTTCGTCATTTTTGTATATCATCGTACAAAGCTGTTTACAGAAACGTTAGAGATCACTCAATAACTGTAATATTATTGCATTAAATTCGATGTTTTACAAATAAATTGTGACTGAACTGATAATATCGTTATATCGGGAGGATTTTACGCTCGGTCCGCTAAACTCTCATCGTTATATCGGGAATATCGTTATATCGAAGATCGTTATATCGGGGTTTAGTCCCATACATTTTACTCTAACTTTTGCCGGGACCTAGAATATTCATCGTTATATCGGGAATATCGTTATATCGAGGATCGTTATATCGGGGTTCCACT
>NW_027558197.1:0-12673 GCF_052425735.1 Oculina patagonica
CTTCTAGTCAGTGGTTTAAAAAATTTTGTTTGTGACAGAAGAAAGCGTAGGATGTAAATATATGGTTGCTATGGTTTCCAAGAGGTCGACGAACTTACGCGATATGCTCTCTGATGGACATGCGTCAATGCAAAATCAATACATTGTATTTTGTAAGCAAATATCCACAATGTATAGGGTGGACACATTTGTTGTTCACATTAGGTAATTGTCTCCATATAATAAGATTTAATTTTCTTATACATGCAAATAAGAACGTGGTTATGTTCAGTGAAATTCACTGAGTTGAAACAGTTTGGAAGTGGGCTACATAATGGGATGCGTATCTTCGACAAGACAACGGGCTCAAGTAAGTTTATGTGAACGCCTTCCTAAGCTTATTTCCTTGACATAATTTGTTATAATTCTAATCATCTAATAAAATAATCAAGATTGAGGTATTTTTTTACAAAGAAACACTTCATTCGCGTTATTAGCAGAATCAATGCATTGCTCCAGCGAAACGCCCCGTGAAAGCAATGTATATCAGTAAATTTGCATTCTGCACGCAATCGTTGTTAATCAACGAGGTCCGGTTATTCGACTTTAACGACACCTTGTAATCTCAGTTTCACGAAGATCAGTTGATACAATAAATTGTATTGACGATTTTAGTTAGATTACAAGCGACTTGAAGGCATAATAAGTGACAAGTGGCAACACAGAGTGCCATGGCTCATTGATTGTTTGATATGTCAACAAAACCTTTACTATTTTTACAAACAAACTTGACATCATCGAGCATAGATCACGCTAACGATTATTTCTTGTAAGACTAAGTCATAAACTTGATATTTGTGTCAGTGCGTTTCGATTATCTGGACCTTGGGTCGGTTCGCATTGGCTTTGCCGTGAGAAATATTTCAGCCTGAAAAACAATTTGAGAACTTGAGAATTTATTGTCGGTTAGTTGTGCTAAACTTTTAGAAGTTGTTTTAACAGCTTCATTTGAACAGCTTTATTTGAATTATTTTGCGGTCTTATTTAAAGCGCTTCAATGGCGTCATTCGCGATCGATTAACTGAATATCTTATCCTGGGAGACTCGTAGATATTGAGGTTCTTTTAATAAGGAGATTTATGTTGCAACTGTTAAAACTTGCCAGCTGAAATATTCTCGCTGCATTGTTTATTTTTTTGGCTAATGTCTTCTTTTGTCTGTGTGCTTCAATTACTATGCAAATGAACGGATACTATGCCATTCATGAAGTTAAAATCAATTTTTACAAAGATGTTGGAATCGATTGAAAATCGAAGTGGGTTGTGATTAAAGACGAAAGAAAAGCCCTTGTATTTCAGGTGCCCAGCGACACAAGAAAATGTGAAATGCTTGTCGACTACCAATAGAGAAACTGAACATGACCGTTATGTCACGAATGATGGCACCACTTGTCCCATCAAACACATGGTAACTCCTGCGTGACTAAAGATGGAAATCGGCTGGAGACATGGGATTTTGGACAGCGGTCAATTGGACGCATTTGTTTTTTTTTGCGCCGCAATTTGGTGTTAAATAAAAACAAAATTCCACTTTGTATGTGAATTATTCTGTTAAATCGACGTGATTGCAAGGTAAATCAGTGCTTCTGAGTCGGATAAAGCAGTTGACACATAATTGTTTAGGTTTTTTTTCGTGAAAAGGGTTTACTCTGATAACAGCGAAATATAATGAGCCTAAATGGACGTAATTAACGAATGGCGATTATTTCGCTCGGTGTTATGTGCCCCTTCATAATTAAACAACCCAAGTATTTCGGTATTGCAGAGCTGAGGCACTTTATAATATAAATAGCAGTTCGTTAGGTTAATCCGACCTGTAGCATGCTTCTTTGCGGGGGGAAGGGGGCTGGGGCGGGGGGGGGGGGGGGAATTCAGTATCTCCTGATGCCACGATGTTGATTCATCCAGAACCACTTAGTGTCCCATCTGTGCTCAGACTGCAGAAGAACCAACGCATCTTCTAGTCAGCGGTTTTTGTTGGTCATTATTAAACCCCCTAACAACCTTTTTTCACGCAAATGCGTCGCCGCCATTTCGATCTGTTTCGAGCTGTTTTTCTTGCGTTGTTTGTTGATCTGCTAAGTTTGAAGTACATTTCTTTGCATGGGCACTGAATGAAGGGAATGTAATTTTCAAGGCGTCCGCTATGTTTTGAATGGAAACTTCGATATTTCTGACAATGGCATTGAGTCAGAGATCGGATGTTCCAAAAATGATTGAAATACAATTTGCCCCTACAAAGGGCATTTTGTTCGAAAGTATGAGGACGTGAGTCAAGGAAGTGTTTCGCTGTTTGGAAGCATTTTAGAGAAGGAGCTTAAAGTTTTGAAACTACGTACCTGGTATTGTTTAACTTGATACTAGAGACCTTTCATTGTATGATTTATGAGGTATGAACATGTCCCTTGCATATTAATTTAAGTTTTCACGTCAATCTTTTTTTTCCTTTTATGGAAGTTTAAATGTTCTTGTTGTAGTGTGATGTGACACCTTTGTTAATAAGTAAGCTTGCACACAGGCATCATGTTGCAAAGTCCGCCATGCTGGGTGGCACGCTAAGCACTGGGACATGTAAAAGTAAAGTTTGACCGGTTGAAGTCGCTTTGTTTTCGAGGAATTTTGTCTTATAGATTGGCGGAGCATGTACCAATAGGCGACCATGTGCTGCTAAAGGCGCATCGAACTGCATTTGTTAACATTATTATAATCAAATAACGAAGTTTCATTTTGACTTGTAGGCTCAGCAAAAGCCACTATTTCCTAGGCTGTCCCTGCCACACACCTCAATCAAGTCTCACTATGACGTAGTGGTTGTTGGCTCTGGTTATGGTGCATCTATAGCTGCCAGCCGCTGCGCACGCGCGGGAAAATCCGTGTGCGTTCTGGAACGAGGCAAAGAGTGGTGGCCAGGTGATTTCCCTGAAACTTTCAGTGACTCTTCGAAGCATATGCAGATTACATTCGGCGGAAAGGAAAAAAAGTTAGGTATGGCTTACAATAAAGAAGATGACACCCGTTGAGTCAGTAGTCTTTCCGGAGCTATTGAGCTCGAAACAAATTCCGGACATGAAACAAGGCGAGAGCTATTTGTTTATGCGCTGATAGCTGTGAATTGCAGAACCCCGGAAATGAAAACAAAAATAGATATGGCTTACAATAAGAAAGATGACACTCGTTCCGTCAGTTGTCTTTCTGGAGCTATTGAGCTCGAAGCAGGTTCCGGACATGAAACAAGGCGACAGCTATTTGTTTATGCGCTGAGAACTGTGATTTGCAGAACCCTTGCAATGAGTATTACATTCAAAGGCGACTTGGGGAAAATGGCGAAAATTCACCGACCAGAAGAACATCGTCATGGCGTGGAGATCAAGTTAATTAGAATTAGCTTTTCTTGTTTATAACATGTTCACCTGTTAATTATCCAGTGACGTGGTTCATCACTTCGTATTCGTGGAGTTTACAGTAAATTATATTGTTGTGTTTTTACTTACTCCATTTGGCATGCGGTAAAAAGACAAACTGTGCTTGGTTATCTGAATTGTTATTGTTGCTTTTGTTTTGCTGTTGTTGTTGTTGCTGTTGCTGTTGCTGTTTATCTTTGAGCTCATATGTAGCGGTATTCAAGCCTTGACAGCGAACAGGCAAGTTATTCCCCCAAACAATTCCTTTACAATTCCAGGTACTCACACTTTCAAATTTGCAGTCTGTACCTTTTTTTTCCTGCTAGCCAGACATGTACAAGTCGAATGTTACCTCTTAGACTAGTCACTTAATTAACATACCGTATTTTCTCGATTAAACGCCCCCGGCGTTTATTTCAAACTTGGCCCGATAGAGCCGGCGTTTATTTGATTCCAGGAGTTTGTTCAAGCCCTACGTTTCTAAGAAATGATTTGTATTCATTATTTTTGACAGCTATATATGTAGACATTATTTTTAAAGCATATAAAACTTTTAAAAATTGCTTAAGGGGTTTATTTTCAAATACAGCTTGGAGACCCGGCGTTTATTCGGGGCCCGGCGTTTAATCGAGAAAATACGGTACTTTGATATTTTCAGGAAAGCCAACCGACTTGTACGAATTTTTTGTAACCGATGACCTTACCGTGGTGCAAGGGTGCGGTCTGGGTGGGGGATCTCTCATCAATGCGAATGTGGGACTGGATGTGGAGCCTGAGGTTTATCAGGACCCAGTGTGGCCGAAAGAATTAAGAGAAGACCTGGATCAGCTAACGAAAGTCGATCGACAACACTTTGTAGATATGATTAAGCCTTCACTGTACCCAGATAGTTATCCACCACTGCATAAATTAGAACGGATGAAGGAAGGCCTTAGCGAATTTGACATCGAGGACCTAGACAAGCTGTTTTACAAGACTCCTCTTTACGTAACTTTCCAGGACACACCATCCAATCACGTCGGAATTCCTCAACCCAAATGCACAGGGTGCGGAAATTGTTTGGGTGGCTGTAATGTTGGCGCCAAAAACACGTTAAACATGAATTACCTGCCCGACGCAAAAGCGCATGGTGCGGAGATGTTTACTGAGGTAACTGCTGAGCCAGTGACTAACAAACAATTATTCACCGAAGTGGAGGTGAATAGTGGTGGATATTTATCCACCACATTCACCGACACTGAGGTAAATTATTGTTTTAGTATATACCACAAAAGTTGAAAAACTAGCGGACTAAACATCACTTTCGGTAAACAAAGTGACGCGCTAAGGCAGTTTGTTTCTCTTAAGCTGCTCGGAGGTGTACTTTGTTAATCACCTCCGAGTTAACCAATCAGCGCGCGCAAAAAGCACTATTCACTTGTGTGGTATATACTAATAACTTATACTGCTTACCTTCACCTTTTTGCAATTTTTTTGCAGCAATAAAGACGAATAGCAGAAGTGAAATAGTCATTCATTCTTTACGAGATGTTCACATTTTGTCCATTTTTTTAAAGTATTCGCGTTCTTTATTTGGATAAAGACATAAAGGAAACCTCCACTCTTGTAACAAGTTGACGTTGAATTTTACAAGATAAGGGAGAAATAACATTTAATCGTAATATTAAAATTGGAAAGAAAAGATAAGTCTATATTATTTCCCACGCGTCGCCATCTTGGATTTTTGACGTGCAATGGTTGCTCAGTTGTTTCGCTTAGAAGATGTCCTGCTTCCAAACAATAGTAGTAACCATTACACGTCGTAAAATCCAAAATGGCGGCGCGCAGAAAATTTAAAAGCAACAATCTTTCCCTCTTGCTTTGTTGCTATTGAACGTTATTTCTCCTTTGTCTCGTAAAATTTGGAATTAATAATAATTAATTAATGTTACATTTCGTTTACCTCAACTCTCGTCCACAATCACCGATATTACTTCAAATTCACAGCCTAATTCCAACTCTTCTTACCACAAAATTATTCCTCTAATCCTTCAAATATTCCTTCCGGCTTCATTCGGATTCCAAAACAGATATTTCTCAGCCTTCTCACCATTCTCGTCCCCAGAGTCCACGACCCCTCTAGTCTCCACCGGTCAAATATGTCCTACGTCCAAAATGGCCGATTTTGAACTTAGTTTTTCACTCTTTTGTCTCCTTAAAATTCGCATTCACTTGCTTCTTCCCCTGCAGTCTAACTCACTACTACCGTCCCTAGTGATATTACACAACATCAAATCGACCCGTTCCATTTCCTTCAAAATATACGCAAAAAACGACACCGAAAAACCATTGAGAATGAGGTATAAAGTAGACTTGCATTTTACGAACCGACCTTATGCCCGGTTAATAATTAAAGTTCAACTTGTCGTAAGAATGGAGGTTTCTTTTATCGCAACGGTTAAATAACTGTCGCCGATTAAAGGGACTACGTCACGGACAACGCATCTTGAAAAAATAAGGAAGTTTTTTCAAGTTTGTTTTTCGTAATCCGTCTTAATCTTCGTCAGTTGGAATCATCCTTGGTTATACTTGCGTTTTTATTACGCCTTTATTGTTTTTTTTTCTACGTAAAAAAACTATTACTTTGAAGTTTACTTTAATTTGGAAGTAAACAGAAATATTACTTCAATAACGTGACATTGCTCCTTTAAAAAACTGACGATGACGATTTACTTCGCCCCTTAGGTAGAAGTAGTAGCGGTAATGAAGTCTGACAATTCAACTGACTGGATTGTAAAGTACAAACGACTTGTTCCCGGAAGTGTTGATCTCGAGGAACATACAGTTCGTGCTAACTACGTCATTCTCGGTGCCGGCGCTTTAGGTTCCACAAAGATTCTCCTTCGCTCAAAAGAACGCGGTCTCCGCGTGTCAGACGGAATTGGAAAACGCTTCTCGACGAACGGTGACGCGGTTGGATTTAGCTATAACGGCGACAGAATTGCTAACTCTGTCGGGGTTGAAACCAAGGACATATCATCTGTCCAGCCACCTGGTCCCACCGTGACTTCCATAATTGACTTTCGTAAAGTAAACGGAGGCAATTATGAAGATAACTTCATCGTCGAGGATGGAACGCCTCCGTCGATCCTAGCTGTACCGTTTACGGTTGGCCTCAGCTTCGGCTCAAAGGTTTCTGGGATTGATAAGTATCCTCCGAATGAGCTGCTTGAGAAAACATTTCAGGTACGTAATCCAATGGTCAAAGGTTGGCGTTTGACGGGTTCCCTCCAAAAGCAATGCTGGGCTTATTTCTGTACATATATTCAAAATTCCTTTTTGGTGAGTTTTGGCGTAACGGTGTTGATGTGTTTTATTCTATATTTGGAAGAGATTTGACATCTGCACAAATAAAAATACTGCATGTCAAAGCCGTCGAAAATGAATTTAAATACAGAACAAATTGTAAAATCATTAGAAGAACGTCACAGGTTTCTGTAAACTAGCAACCCTAACAGCAAGAGGCTTCATAATCAGAATCGATAATCAGAAGTGATGTTATTTTTCTTAAACAATATTAAACCATGGGCTACCTTTGAGGTTTTTATTCAGGAGAACTTATTTTTGGAAGGATTTTTGCCTCTGAGTTTTTCTGTCATCATTTTTTAGTGGGGGTGGGGAAGGGGTTGGGGAGGGGCTATATCTGTTTTTAACGTCATTTTTGAAAACGTTAGCTTTCTTCGCCAAATGTGCTTACTAGATGACAGGAAAACAAGTATCTAACAGCTTTTCCGCATTGTATTTAGTATGTCAATGTATTTTTAGCTACGTTTTACCTAGTATGAAACTCTTACACACAAGGCATCAAATTTCTCTAGCTGAGTTTAATCATTGTGTTTTTCTAGGCTTACTAATAGAAATGGTGACAAGCGATTAAAAAATGCAACATAACGACATTAAGTTTTGAGACTGTTTCTAACACGGAATATTTTAAAAGAGAAGTGTAAATTTTGCCATTCACCTTTTATCGTTAGGAAATACAGGGCAAAGGAATCGACAATACCCTTACCCTTCTGGCTATGGGTCACGACAGTTCGTCTGGAGTAATTTCATTTGAAAACAAAATCGACGACATTGACATTACGTGGGACAGAGTGGGCTGCGAGAGAAACTTCGAAAACATAAATCAAGCATTAGAAAAATTAACTCGTGGTCTTGGTGGAACTTATGTGAAGAACCCAATGTGGTCGCAGACTTTGGGAAGGAGTGTCATAACTGTCCATCCCCTTGGAGGGTGCCCCATGGGAGAGTCTGGACGAACGGCTGTGGTGAACCATGCAGGGCAAGTGTTTGATGGTAAGAGGAAGTTGTAAGGAAACAATTTTGAGTTTGTTTGATGTCGCTCTTCAGTCAATGTAGATTTTCTTTACCAGGAACACAACATTTTTGTAAAAGGTTTACAGCTGCTATGCCTGCTTCGGGGTTAATGGCCGTGATGGTTTTCAGACAATGTTTTCGTTGCTTATTTCAGAGTTTTATGGCCGCTCTGTCGCAGTTCGTTTTTTCCCTGGACTGTTTAATTTTTTGTTGTTGTTGTCACTGGATCGATAAATCTCGTTTGTCAGGTCTGCTTCAAGTGATCGACACACTTTTCAACATGATTGGTCCTATTACGAACAAACTCAGATTCCTTTGTTCTCAACTCGCTTTGTGATTGATCGATGAGGTTTTAGGTGGAAACTGCTTGTCGAACCCAATTTTATACATTAAGATCTAATCACTTGTTTACAGTCTCTGTAGCAGTAACATATAGACTCTAGATCTTGTACTGTTCTAACCAGTAATGTAATACTTGAGATGCACTTACGATCCAAGGGAATCGGTCAAATAACATCGTATTGTGTATTAGCCAGGTGGCCCAGATCTAAAAATGCAATCCGAATGAGAATCCGTATTATAAATGTTTTTTGATTTGTTTTGGTAGGTGACACGGATAATTTACTGGATGGACTTTATGTCGTAGACGGATCCATTATACCTCGATCCGTGGGCGTCAACCCCTCGCTCGCTATTGGCTGTCTTGCAGAGCGTTGTATGCGTCTCCTGGCAGAAAGAGAGGGATGGAGTATTGACTTCGACACGTTCATCTCACTGAGTCGAGAGACATTTGCTAATCATTAACACTGCCGTTGGTATCGTCCCAGTTATAATTAGTAGTTAAGGAAGGCTGTGAATTGAATTTCTCATGCAAGTAATTTTCCCACTCTCGTGCATGGTAGATGTTGGGCATCGTTAAGGCGTTTCATTGACTTAACATTTCCTCTGTTTTTATGAAAGGATATCCAATCCCGCAAGTATTCATGTCAGAAAAGATCAGGAAACAGGCGCCATAGTGTAGTTTCGAACTTACATCACAAATCCGGGATGGCGTTGGGATGGATAAAAATGGAAAACTATAGGTATATAATTATCAACTTGGTGAAACATTGGTGTTTTCCTAGTGGACAGCTAATTCCTCAATGGCGTACTATTAATTTCGTGTTGCGTTTTAGTAGTTTTAAGTAATCCACCTTCCTAGTAAGAAAAGTCCTCTTAAACAAATACGTGGATATTATTTTTTAAAAAAATATACTAGTGAGCAGCACACAGCAAGAGATCTTGTCAACTTGTTTTATTGCCTCCGACCAGTTCGTTTGATCATACAGATTTCATCAGGGAGTTTGAACAAGATACAGAAAAGAACCTTTTCAAACCTATGCTATAGAGTACAAATGACGTACCAAACTAGGGTGTGAATAGCAAAAAACACCTACAGATTTGCCTGCAGGAAATGACTAAAATCCTGCGAATGTGCAATGTTTAATTTTGGGGCTCACGGATTTAACATTTCACTTTCCATTTGATATAAAGGTTGTGATGTTTTCATCGTCTGAGAAGAAAGCAATTGAATTCTATAGCGGGAGCATCAAGATTAAATGAGCTCAACGGATGCGATTTCACTGAACGCATAGTTCTCACTTATCTACAAGCAGTTCTTTTTGAAGCTAACGAATACAATGGCTTCGTATTTTTACATATTACTCCAAATACAGATACTGAAAAACTAGCTTCTGCCTGGTTATTTAACACAAGATATGAATTCAGCTGTCATAAACATCTCACTTTTGCGTTGAAATATTATATACAAATATCGAGTAAGGTTTTCGTGATATCCAAAATAATGAAGGCGAGGTAAGTGTTACAACAGATATTATATAATATAACGGGAAAAATAAACTGCTTGTTTTTGCAAAATATTTTTCCCGTTATATTTGCCGCATTGCAAGAGTCCGTTTACCTATTTTAGCTCTTTTAGTTTTTAGGTTAAATTTTTATTTCACGCATCAACCTTAGTTTAGTTTTGTAATTATCGCGCTCTGTCACGTAATTGATGCACAGCATTGTAAAATTGTTTTTGTTTTTCGTTTGGTATTGTAATGTATTGTAATTATCACCCTGTTCGACGCAGTTAGCACAGTATTGTATTTCCCGTTTTGTATTTTCGTTTTGTATTGTAATAATTACGCTGTATTACGTAATCAATAGCACAGTATTGTATTTGTCATTTCGTTATGTAATCTTTCACACTGTAGTCTTATTTAAAGTTAGTTTTCATCCCATTTTTCTTGTAACTGATGAAGGTCTATGACCGAAATGTTTTTTTTTTTTTTATTAAATTTTTAAATTTTTAACTCTTTTACCGTCAGAAGTTGTCCGTCCTTGCTTTTCAAACGTTTTTTAAATTCATTCTTGCGGTGAGGCTTGGACCCGTGGGGGGGGGGGGGGGGGGGGTACTCCCATATGTGGCCTATATAGGTATGTGCCGCCCGAGGGGTATGTGCCGCCCGATAGGGTATGGTTTTTGAGGTTCTCGGTACTTAAATAGGGTATCATTTTTGCTCTTTTTGGCAATGTGTTCCCGCTGTGATCCTTAGATAGGGTACCTAAATTCTATTAGCTAAAATAAACGCCCAGCTAAACGAGAAAAAGATATCTGAAAAATGAATTTTCAGTTCAGGTATTAGAAAAGCGATTTTATAAAGATTTGTGTCTTGCCGTGCGCGGTTAGCCGTTATTTGGGTCGTCACGGAACGTTTCTCCTCCCCTTAAATAGGGTGTCATTTTTCGGTTTTGGGCCTTAAAAAGGGTATCAATTTTCGCTTTCTTTAACCTTAAATAGGGTCAGGGTTTAAGAACCTTGGCGGCACACCCCTATCCGAAATTTATGGGAGTATCCCCCCCCCCCCTCCCCGGGGGCTTGGACTGTGAATCTACATGATCCTCCTGACGCAGTGGCATTCTTTGTTGGCTTGAGGCATTTTATAACCGTTTTATATATATATATATATTTTTTTTTTTTTCTTTGATATTTTAATACGAAACCTGAATGCAATATAATTTTATACAAGGCCGACATCACGACCTCCCCCCCCCCCAAAAAAAAAATGAAAGAGATCGGTTTTGTTTGAACCCTGAAATGAAGACTTCATTCGTTCTATAGATTTTGTCTTTCCCTCGACTTTTATTTCTCGCCCACTTTCATGGCATTTTTCGTATTTTTCGTATCAACATTATCTAAAGGTGAAAAAAATCGTGCCCTTTTGAATCAAAAGACAGGATACGGAACAGGTGGCAATCATCTCAAACACTTGCAAACCTGCTATAAAGTGGCTTATCACTCGGTCTTTGTTGAGCTCAAGTTTTGTCTAAATTAAATTACGGTAAACCACAAGAAATGATAATGGCGGGCGAAATGGTACCTCGTGGCATAAATTACTTTGGATGAAAACTAAAACATGAACATCAATCTCTAGCGTTTTTACTCTAACGTACAGACGAACTTTACCTGGATTCGATCATTGATTTTTTTCTTGTACATCAGGTAAGCATAACACAAACTTTATTGCTTGTAGCAGTAATATTTGTCGTAGTTCACGAGCTCTGCAGGGATGTTTGACGTTTCATTTTCATGTCCACTCTCTCTAAGATGGACACCGTCGGACCCGGCTCCAACTGTCCGTTTTAGAAATGTGTCCGTCTCAAAAGGATTTTAGTTACAGTAAAATGACTAAAAAGAAGGCAGGGACAGGACCAACAGCAGGCGTCGTCTTACAGAGGTGTCCGTCTTATAGAGGTATCTGTTAAGAAAGAGTAGACTGACTTGTGTTATAGTTCCCGTTGCAGAAGCATTTAAGCTGATGTCGTCTGGTTTGTGTTAGCGGACTAAAAATATAAGGTTAATTGAGCTTATTACAAGTTTTCCGAAATCAAAGTGTCTGGCTGCTCCAATTGCAACCATGAATCCATGGATGCAATTCGTCAAGCGGTCACACAAGCGGATCATCGGGAGTTCAGCGTTAAAAAAAATTAAATGTAGTGCAATGAATTTAATGTTAGTTGTTAGTAACAAGGTTTTAAGAAGAGTATAAACTCCATAAGCACTGAAGTAAATCCGATTAAAAATTATCTTGTGGAGAACTTGACATGGTCAGCAATCTTAATATATTCAGAAACGTCTGCTAGGTTGAGGAGCATTGATTTCCATTCACCTGTACCCCATCCCCTGTGACACTGACATGCATACGCATCGAGCCTGGCATCGAGCGAAGCGTGGTCTGTACAAAATGACCGGGGTCGGGGTGTTTTTCTGGTATTCTTCCGGTAACGATCACGAGCAAGCTTAATACAGCCGGCACTTAAGTACCTGCTCCAGAAGATGTCAGTTGCCAATCGAAAAGAACTGTATAAACTCCAACCTGTGCAATATCAGGAAAATATTGAAACGGCAATAAAGTACTCTGATTGGCTGATTTAGTTATAGGACTCAAGGCTGTTATAACAAAAATGTATTAAGGTTAAACGAAGTCGAATTTTGACTGAAAATAATACTATAACTCCTTTGCTTTCTTAACGCTTTCAAACGAAAATGTTGCTATAACTTCAAAGATTAAAAGAAATCAAAACAAAACAAACAGAACAAAAAAGCAAACACAAACACGTAAGATAAGTTTTTTTCTTTAGTTCGTGACTTTACATAAGTAAACTGATATCCTTTAAAATGTGTTAAGTCATTTCAATTGCATTTTGATACGAACAGCCGTGTTTTAACGAATGTGATTCAAGACATATTGGCAAAAAGAACATTGACGATTTGTCTTTATTATGGCTTTTCTTTACCAACAGTTTAGAGCTTGCACCCTGCTGTCAGAGGTCACA
>NW_027558198.1:0-12647 GCF_052425735.1 Oculina patagonica
CAAAACACGTCTTCACAATCTTCCATTTTCGTCAAATGATCATACAATATTATTTTTATGGAATAGTCTAGAGGGCTTAAAAAAATGTTTCAGTATACTGTGTAGAAATTTCCGTAGCAGTACTTGTAGGAAGTGGCCTGACAAACAATTCTTTAGAGTTTTTCTTTTTCTCAGGTCGTTTTACTACTACTTTACTTGTAAGCACGCTGCTATCCTTGATTCCTCACTATAAACCCCTCTCGAGCGTTTTTTTTAAAATGAGCCCTAGGTATTGGGGCAAGTTCCACTCCCCCCACACGCTATAGAATATTCTATTCTATTCTATCCCATCCACAGTTCATTTATGAATTAATTCGCATACATCATCCACTCCCTCTCAGATAACGACATGCTGTCTTTTGTTTTTTGCTTTTATGTTTAGTTTGTTTTTTATCATTCTCCCCTCGTAATATAGTCTCTGAAATAACTCCATGCGTTTCCGGCGATAGCTATCTGTTGAGAGTTTTATTGATTCAGAACAACATTGGTTCACTTTAAATGAATAAATCACGTCACGGTTATTTCACTTCCACAAAGACACAGCTCAAGTATTGTTTCCGTCCACTTTGTGCACGCGTACGCGTGCGTGGCGCCCTTGCCGGCCTCCAGGACGTCAGATTTTGTTTACACTATTTCTTTGTTTCTCACTGACGAGTCTTCATGCCATTTTGCTTTTGCGATGTCGCTAAACTTGATTCACATAATTACTTATAATAGGAAAGTGGAATCAAACTGACATGGCAGTGTGTCTTATTCAAAACTGACCAAGACTGAATTGCTAAACTTATCTTTACGCACGTGGGAACACAAAAAGAAAACACAACAGAAAAATCAATGAACCGTTGAACCTTATAAAAACACTGATAAATATGCTCTACGTCACAAGGGCAGAGTCATCCTACTGGAAATTCTAACCCAATAACGCACCCAACAAAGGCGCTTGTTTGGCTTTTTGAGTAAATGAAAAACAACTTCATATTTCATGATGGATTGTTTCCATTTTATTAACATTTCCAAATTCCATCAAAAGCAGAAAAAAATCTTAAGTTTGGTTGTTAATTCAGGGTTATACTTAGAACAAGATGCATGGCTCTTACACAAGCAACAAAGCTTTCAAAACTGAGAAGATATTTTCTCCATTTCACGGCTGTTTCGCAAAACTAAAAGCTACCTGAACACTGTACCAAAAAGGGCGGGAAAGTAAAACAAGTTTACTGCATTAGCCGGTTATAACGCTGGTTATGGACATACACCCATGGTAGAATTGAAGTATTTGAGCACTGCCAGAATAATATAGCAAGTTTAATAGTAGAACACTTTTTACTGCAGACATCTCAATTTTAATACTCATGGCGACAAAAATCTATGCAGCTACTACAGAAAAAGGACCTGAATTCTCAGGTTTTAGTGGTTTGTTTCATAAGCATTATTCATTAAATCTGGCTGTATCGTTAGATTGTGATATAAGGGCAGTTTATGTAATTCTGAAGTAGAGCGAAAGTATTATTTGATTACAACCGGTTCAACTGAAATCAGGCAGCGGACGTTTACAGTTCTGGCTAAACTTTGAAAGTGCATGAACGTGTGTGGTTTAACTCAACTTGTCACGCCTAAAGTACACTAAATGACGGGCGATAATTCTCTTTTTCAAACAATATCGATCAATTCAAAAACAAACGTCACTTTTACACGTCATACAGCCATAACACGAGTTGGCACCGTACATCCTGCACATACACGAGGAAGTGATACGATATGCTGTTCAAACAAACCGGAAAAAACTTGTTCTTACAGGTCAGGGCAGATGCTTAGGATCGGTTAAGTTTACAAATTCAAATTCAACTGTCATTAACGTTGTGTTCAGAAACGGAACCGCTTTTCGTCGGTTTTAGGAAAGAGCTGGCTTAAAATAACCTGTTTACATCCCTGATCAACAGGGAACATATCAACACCACACCGCATCACGCCATCCTAAAATTATTCGTTTCCAATCGTTTCCAATCACCTCCCACGCATTGATTCACGCCACAGTTAAAAATAACTTTGGATTTCTTAACAGGAACTTTTTTGGCGGCACCTAACAAGGAATTAAAAGATATAATTGAATTACCTAGCTCAAATATTTGAGCTTTAAATTATTTGAATTGAAGTTTATGTAATTTAGCGGCTCTCTATCGTATCGTGTGAGCTCAGTGCAACTGTCCGGCTTTCGACGAAACGTTCAAGGCAAAAGTCACTGTGAGATTGGGATCAGACGGGTTTATTTGTTTGTATTATTCCCCTAAGCCAGGAAGAGCCTAAGAATTGGAGAATATTTTTAACCTTAACTTTAGTTCAGTTAGTTCCCCTCACTGTGTGAACTAGATACAATATGCGGCAATACTCAGCTAAACATAACAACATAACATAATTTATTTCCTCGGCTTCCTTTTTTTACAAGTTAAAATCACAAGCCTTTTTTGTTTCGACTATACGTATATATGTATTATTTTATTATTAAGTTAGGGAATGGAGGCCAAGTGAACCGTTAGGTTTTCTGCTTTTGACTCTTTGTAGAGACACTGTAGATAAGTCTAATTTGAGATCCGGATATACTACGCGAGTGGCAGATTATTACCATTAATTGTATCACATATGAAAGTATAAGTGAAATATTTTAAGTTTGTCGTGTTAAAGAAAGTTATGACGAGAAATATAATCAGAAGAAGAGTATGGACTCAACGCTGATTCGGGCAAGAACAATGATGCATGCATGAGTTAGTTTCTTTTTAATGCCATGTCATGTTGTGATTTAAGTGTCGCCAAATATTGCTTCAGTGTTTTCGTGCTCTTTACCCTTCAAAAAATGAAGATGATGCAGTTATAAGTCGGCGTGAACTAAACAAGAATACGAGGAAAATGAATTTAAACCAAAGTGATTCAAATGATTTCCTGTAAATTTCTGAAGAGGATGACGATTAATATTATTAGTCGACTATACATTATATATTATAATGGACTGCCTCCGACTCGAATGTTTTTTTAACACAGAAGAGACTACTTCCTTAGGAAGTTTAAAATGACAGAAACTCGATCAATACATGGGGAGATGTTTAACCACGCGACGGACTTTAAAATTTAAACTGTAAAAGGATCGTGGTTTACAGTTTAAGGACATGCCATGAACGTGACGAGACCAAAATAGATCGGTACTTAATGTCCAATTGATAAGATATATTTAACATTGCAGCTGAATTCGAAATTTTTTTAAACTTTATTCTCATAAAAGACTACACTGTCACAGAAACGTAAAAAACTGAAGAAAGCATTGCAGGGAAACATTGTCTTTACTAATTACTGCCCAGATCAGTAAGAAAAAATGTTACAAATTATCCTTTTAAACAGCCTACAAAAACCACATACTTGAGTTAATTGTGTTCCGTTCTTCATTAAAAATTCCATTTAGTTTGGCGCGATTATCAGCTGATTTCCACGGATGGATGAAGGTTACGAGCCGTGCAAAAAACCGCATTCTTTTAAACACACGGAATATTTATAGCACCCACAGACACGGACTGTCATTCCAGACCTGAAAATCTTTGCTTGTTTTCTTCTTGATTAAAACTGAACAAACCGAGAAATCAATGCAAAAATGTTATCCATAAAAACAAACTGCAATTGTTCTATTGACAAATATAGCTGCGGTCTACTGGCATGGTCCTTAGCGGTAATATACTGCCCACTTTATAAAGCGGTTAGTTGCCCTTATGATGCGCCATTTTAAAAGTTAGTAATTTAGCACAGCGGAGCATGCATTCACTTTTCAAGGCGTGGCGGCTACGGAAATAGACGAACTACTCACTAGAATGGAACTCCGCTTTAAATGTATCCTTTTTTTAATATTGAGGGTTTTTTTTTACTTAAAAAAACACAAATAGTACGTGGGTGTCACGAAATACGCTGACACTGACACTAAATACTGAGGCCCCGAAAATTATATAAGCCGATGGACAAGTCGTGTGCTGCAGGAGCTTCGAAGAGATCGAGAGAAATCATAAAGATAAAGGAAAACAGGAACAGGGAAAGCAAGGCAACTGTAGAGGCGAAAGTGATTGTTGACAAAAGAGGAAAAAAAGAACAAGCTAAAGTGAGTGAAAGCAACTGTTCATCAAGTGCAGGCGATGGTTAAGGTAAGAATTGTTTCCGCTTTTATTATTTACTTACGTTGTCCAAACTGTATGGATTGTTCAAGTTAGATAGGGAGATACCGGAATCAAGGAGAAAGTTTAAAGGCATTTAACATAAGTATATGAAATATTTCTTCACATTTGACGAACCAGGTTGAAGACAGTGTTCTTTTAGAACTATTACCTGTACTGCTATGCTTTAAGTTCTCTCTCTTCGTGATTTTGTGAATCATACTAAATAATTGAGCTCTAGCCGATAGCCTGCCCTTGCTGGTAAACAAAAAATTAAACATCTTTTTATTGCCATGCCTTACATGCTTAATCACATTCACTTAGACGCGTAAGTGTGCTCCTATCCGGAAAGCCAACTCACCGTGTCACCCATAATGCTAAAAACCGCTCTCTTTTATGTAGTATTTAATTAAGCACCCCCTTTCTATATTAACGTACGACTTCTGAAATCGACAACGAAAGAAATTAATGACAGTTAAGCAAGTCTCCTTTACGCTGAGTAATAATAACGATTGTCTACTGTTCCTTAACTTTCAGTTACAGGCAATTATTATGGTCATCCTTATTGGTGTGATGTCACTTCCGGGCTCTAGTGCTTGCTCGGCAAGGCGGAGACAGAAATTCACTGATTCTCAACTGCTGCAACGGATTAGACAGCGTTACCTATTCGTGGAAAACAGGCTTGTCGTACACAGCTCAAATCATACTCAAATCAACGGTGGAATCAACTTCAAAACTGGCCAGAAGACGGGTACTTCAAAATGCCCGTGGATCTGGGCCATAGACGACGACCCCGACAGAATTCCCAGGTACTTGGCTAAGGCTGAATGTCCTCAATGTAATCATTACTGCAGGGCCGTGTTCTACACACACAACTCTCTGGTTCAACGATGCGATCGAAAAACAGGAACCATCTTTTGGACGAGGATGGAAAGAACACTGCAAATAGCTTATGTGTACGACCATTAAGTAACCACTGTATGTCAGAACACTCGCGATGTCATTGTCACGTTTGTAGTTAATGTTACCAACCCATGAAATCAAACAAGACAACAACAAAACAAAACAACAAGGTCTGTCGAGAAAAAATCATAGGAATCACATACGATCACACAGGTCAGGTCGAGTCAGGTAAGGGGACTCTAATTTCCAGGCTACTGACCAGAGAGGTCCTTATCCTCTTCCACCTTTCCATAAGGTCCTTATCAGCAGGCCAGATCCTAATCCTCCATATCCTGACAGGTCCTAATTCTCTCTTTGGAGTGCTATTCGCCATCAACAGAGGTTTGACTAATTGATACCACGGTATCGAGACTATCCTTGGTGGCTCACTCTAACAAGATAGGTGACGATATGAGTCCATTGGGGAAAGGATGACCTCGTGGAGCACTTACCCCCCTCCCCCCAAATCCTCTCTTTGGAGTCCTAATCGCCATCAACAGAGGTTTGGCCAATTGTTACCATGGTATCGAGACTATCCTTGGTGGCTCACTCTACCAAGATAGTTGACGATGTGAGTCCATTGGGGAAAGGGTGACCTCGTGGAGCACTTACCCCCTCCCCCCAAAGTTTGTTTACTTCAAAGAAATCAGAACTAAAATGTAATGGTCTAAACCTGTTGAACTGACAAATCATTAGTGATAGTCTGTTAGAATCAAATAGAACTATAAAATGTTAAGTTGGCATAGGTAGGCTTTACGTTAACGGCTGTAACATCTGTAACTAAATCTCAACGACCAGACATGGTGTATGTGTCCAAAACAACACTGTGCTTGACACTAGGGAGCTTAAGCAAACTGCGACGGCAACGTGGTGACGAGAACTTCACCAATTAAGCAAAAGGTTTATGAGCAGAATAATCACTCTGCATGTGTGTTTTGAATCTTTCTACATTTCTTGGCCGTTCTCTGCAAACAACGTGAAATGACCAAATTCTGCTTATTTCGGAGAACGTGGACGACTATACGACCAAATTTTCGTATTTCTATTTGGGGGTTTAACGCTCTCTTTACATTTTTCAGCTGGAGCTAGTTCCTTAGAGCAGTTTTCAATTGAGTGTCGTAAAACCAAAACCAAAGTTATTACTCTGGCCAATCACAAAGGACCTAGACAATCCAGTGAACCAATCAAAACTCGAAGCAAATACATATAGCCGATTGGTTTTGGTTTTACTCCTGATTGGCTGAGAAAGTGGCGCGAGATTTTTAAGCCAATCACTAAGCGTAGTAATGCAAAACCAAAGCAAACGCAATTCACTTTCGACACTCAAGTGAAAACCGCTCTAACCAATAGATACATTGAATACGTCTGGACAAGAATGTGGACTTAATAATCGCAAGATTCTCAAAAAAGTATATATTCATTTTTCACAAGGCATGGTCCCCGGCGTCGTCGTTGTCATTGCTAAAGCTCCCTACCAACCGTGTTTGCAATGTCTCAAATGAGCAGACGTGCTTCTCAAGTCCGCAGCACTAGGCTGGATAACTTTAAAATTTGTAGCAAAAAAACCTTCCACCTCGGGGATAGACATGGTACAGGTAAAATGCAGAAAATAAAGTACACTCCAGTTCATAGGACTGGAAGGCCGTAGAGAAGAAAGCACAGTGCAATTAAGGTGTAGAATTAAAATTGATAATACTATGTTTGATTTAACCAAATTAAAACTCTTGACTTGAGCAGAATCTGAAGATTGTCTAATACTGCAATATTATAGTTTATGCAAAAGGCCATTAGTAACCGATTACCAAATGACGCAATGTTTCTTTGTTCGTTGTTTTCAATTGTTTTCTTACATTCCGAAAGTAGCGAATTACGAATTACAAGTAGCAGATGTACAAATGTCAAGCAGAACCACAAGAAATTCACAACCACTGGATATTCCCCTATGCAAAACCTCTGCTGGCCAAATGTTTTCTATAGAATAATAAAGTTATGGAACTCTTTAAAGAGTAACTCGTCAAAGCTATGACAAAATTTGTAAAAGAAACTAATCTTCGATTAAATGGTTAATTTTAATGTATTTATGAATGCTGAGAAACATAATAGTTTACTCGACAAAGTGCACAACAATAGTGCGCGCAAAATGACGCGCTTTAACCGTTCTATTACACTGTCCAATTACAAGCATGACGCATACACTGTCCCATTAGTGCTCAAATCGGGCTGCTGATAACCAATCACGTTCGAGAATTTTGTTATAGTTTGAATCCTTTTTTTTCACAATTTAACGTCACTGTAAAGCGGCCTTCACACGGCTAACTATTGGCCAACTCGTGTTGGCAGACTCAAGATGGTGTGTGTGAACGACGTAACAACGGCAAGCAAGTTGGTCAACTGTTGGCGACAAAATACAACTTGTCCCTATTCTCACCAACAGTTTGCCAACTTGTTTGCCAACTGTCGTTGTGTCGTTCACACACACCAACTTGAGTTTGCCAACATGAGCTTGCCAACTTTAGTTTGTCGTGTGAAAGCCGCTTAAGATGGTGCTCAGCATTCGTTCCTAACCCTTGGTTGAATTCTACAAGTATACTGATGCATATTTTGCAATCTGATTAGCTGATTATAAGCTATCAGCGATTAGTGTGCAGTGGCTGAAAACGGGCTAACCGTCTCGTTTTCTCGTTTGTACGAATTTTCGGAGGAAGTTTAGAGATATTACTGGATAATTCAATTCCCGAGAAGATTAAAAGAAGCATTTAGGTCATAACGCGAGTTGAAAACATCGACATTGCTGAATGAACTGGTGAGCGTGCGAACGCAGCTGAAAGTTCAAAAGCCGGATAATTCAGTTCGCGCGCGATTTCGCTAAAGCGTGTTGTTTTCTACTTATTCATTAACCTGCGATCAGGCGTTTTTTCTCTTGCAAAGATGAGAGAGGGAAAAAGCTGGTGGGCGCTTTAAAACCCAACAATACCGCCAGCTACGCAGGCTATTTTACGGCGCGGATAGCATCGTGTAGCTTTTTTAAGTAAACACTGTAAACATTCCAACACCTCTGGAATATTGTTTGGTGAATTGGTTTTCCCGAAACTCATTCGATGAACTGCCAAAACACCGTCACGAAAAAAAAGTAGGGAGGGAGGGCATGATCTCAGGTTACTTATTCATATGCAGAGAAATAAAAATTCTACTTAAACATTTAGATTATTTGCTCTCGAATAAATTTAGTGGTCAATTGTTTGCCTGGTTTTGATCAGAATTACTATTTAAGTGTCCTGAAGGTATTAAAAGGGTATATTTTATACGGAAAATAACAGGAAAAGACGACTTCCTTATTTCATGGAAACTCTCGTAGGAGACTGGAAGCCGTGACTTAAAACTGAACATACGCCTTGCCTCGACCATGACGTAAAATTTCGCCCGCGAATAAATTAAAGAAGGGTCGACTTGAAATGTTTAGCGACTATTAAGCAATTTCACTCAAGATCTAGCAATAACCTATATGGAAATTAGCAACATATCTAGATTATCATTGCTTAAACGTCGAGAAACCCTGTTGCCTTATCACTTGCATCAAGTACTTGACCATATACGCGTTCATATTCCAGTTCGAAGACTGGTAAATACACATTTATGTAAAAGCTTAACATGACGATCATGTTTTAAGATAAATAAAGGCTGCAAAGACATACGGTAGGCACTTTTTAATACACACTGCAGGTTTTTATTATAATGTTAAGTCTAGCCTTGGTCAAAGCAAACGTGGTTCTTTTACGCTGCCTTGGGCAGAAATAATAAAGAAGCTCTTGCATGCATAATTTAAGTTTGTTGACTTTTGCGATGTCATGCTATAATATTGCTCTTTCGGCACACCACTCAACACTCCTTAAAATATATGACGCAATTATAAGTTGCTGCGTCAAATGAATTGATATTCTACGAAGAAATAGATCAAGTTGTGTAGACAATTAAAGCTTGTATATTATCTTCTAAAGTTGTTAGTTTTTAAAAAAATATACCTAGCGAGTATTATGACCATCGATGTTTTCATAAGAACAATATCAAAATAGCGTTTAATTCTGACACAATATTATCAGTAATCTGAAAACATATTTAACTAAAAGATATAATTTTAAAATAATCTTGTAACTACTTTATAATGGTTCTTAAAAAGCCCAGAGTTTTTTTACTACATTTTTCAGTGTAAATTTCATCATCACCTTTAGCTTGAATTTCGTCATGAAAATTATGGAACCTGCTGTGTTTGTTTGAACAGACGATATTTACATTTACAAAACTGTGGTGTGGAATATTATATATGAGTAATTTTCTAAGCTTTAATGGTCAACAACTTTAGTCAGAAAGCGTCATATCCACCAAGCCATTAATACTTAGCTTAGTTTGCTAAACTTATTTTGTTTTATTATTCTAGACTTCCATTTAATCCTGAAACAAACCTGTCACACAGAGCTAGACTGTTGCACAATTTGCATTACTTATTCATCAGACGTACAGGACTTACCTTAGCAAGTGAATGGTCCCTCAAAATGTCGCAGTGAAATGCTCGCAAAATGTAGTGGGTGCTCGTTTGCTCGTGCTCGCACATTTTTACAAGTGCTCACATGCTCGGTTTTTAGCCGAGGTAGGTTTTTGAAAAGTGCTCGTTGCTCGCAAAGCTAATTTTTGTCAATGCTCGTGCTCGCAAAGTAAAACGCTGTGCTCGCATGCTCGCAAATGCTCACATAGACCATTTGATAACCCTAAATAATTAAGAAACAAATTAAGATTTTAGCCTGAGTGAACAACTTTCAGAGGCGTACTTGTGGGATAATGTCAAAACATCTGTGCTAGGCTTTGGTACCTCAGAGGACATGAGCCTCGACTTAGTCATTAAATAAGAAAAGCTACAAAAAGAGAAATCTATTTTCTTGCTACAAACTATGGCAGCGTATCGCATTTTAATGAAATTCTGCAAACAGCATTTGCCACTCGGTTCGAATTCGTTCGCGCCCAGTTGACGGAAGTCGTTCTTGATGAAAATGATTCCTAAAGGACCTTAAGTAAGAGGAATTTTAAAATGATTCAAACATCGGTTGACTAAATGTTAAAGAGAACGACGATCAATATCATAGGCCGTGCTTACGTGAACAGACTCACAGACGGCCCGAACACGTGGGCAGACCCTGTTTGTTTGAATACAAAAGAGATAACTTCCGCAAGGAAGTTGAAGTTACGGAAACTTTTAAGTGGGGGAGTAACAGTCTCGGAAGAGGAAATAAGGAAATAAGGACTGACTTATAAATTTTTCGCTGAAGCTAAGAGGGGCTGAGCTGCGAAGGTTTTATGGTGTGTTCCGTACGTCATTAAAATTAAATTAAAAGTAGGGGAGATTATCAAATTTCTACGGATGGATGGAAGTAGCGTGTCTGCAAACTACCGCATTCTTTTAAACACTGTATGTGATATTTTGGTATTAAAATTGAACAAGGCTGGAAAACAAAATAATCTGTGATGCGTGAAACAAACTGCAAACCTTCTGACAAAAATAGCTGATGTAACATAGTCCCCAGCTGCTTTAAAGAACTGTTCGTCGTCTTTAAAATCCGCCATTTTGACATAGAAAGCGGAACATTAATAAATGGAACACGCGTTCCCAGCGCAAGGCGTGGTAACATCCGCAAAAAGCGGGGAACATTTTACGCGGTTTTAATTTATTTACGAAAATAGAACGCTTGTCACTAAAATAGAACTCCATTAAACTTTGTCTTTCTCAATATATTGAGGTTAATAGTTCCTCAAAGAAAATCATACAACAAATATGTATCGCTATCAAATGTAGGTGGGGTATTAGGGCCACAAAAGGTATATAATTCGATGGACGAGTCGCCTTCACTGCAAAAGCTAGCTTGTTCAGCTGTTAGGCAGAGCAAAGCAGAACAAAACAGAAGTAGAAAGCAAGAACACGAAGAACAACTGAAAATCATCCAACCGCCAGGAGTAACTCAGAAGAAAAGGAACAAACTATAGCGATAAAAATAACTGTTGATCAAATCCAAGAAAATGGCAAAGGTAAGAATTACTATACGATGTTTTCAAAGATTTTCACGTTTTTGCCTAAAGTGTATGTTGAATTGTCAAAATTTTTTCAAGAAGAAAAAAGGTAAAGGTTTAGCAACTTTATTTATACTCGGTTGTGTTTGAAGCTAAAAGATTGTGGGGCTGTGCATATGGAAACTATATGGGTGATTCAGTTATAGAATTTTACATCTCTTTCGTAATTAATTTACTGTAAACTAATGATATTGTAGAACGTGTTAAACAATATGATTTGTTATTACTTGGCTTCGTGGCAAGAATTTAAAAACAATTGAAAAAATAACAAGGAATTATTGTTTAAAAGACTTGCCTTGCAACTTGTTGCCTCGTGTGACGTGGTGTATTTTTTTGCGACAGTTTTTGCTGCTGCGACAAAATTTTGTCGCTGCAATCAGTCGCACGAACTCAAACCAGGTTGAATTCGTGAGCGAAGGCAGCGTTGTCGCAGCGTGTGCACGTTTCTGCGACAAGTCGCTGCGATTAACCAATAAGAGAGCGTCATGTATTGTCGCCATATTAAATTGGAAAATCAGTTCACATTCCCACTCTTCCAAATTCGCTGCGTGTGCACCAAACAAGCGCCTTGTCGCAATGACTTGTTTTGAAGCTAGACTTAAGCTTGTCGCGACTTGTTCGCTGCGGCTTGTCGCCAAGTGTGTCCCGACCTTTATAGGTTCTTTGTAGCTCGTGACAACATTAAATTGCATCTTTCTTACATACTAATATAAAATTGTCCTAAATGGTAATTCCACGTGGCTAGTTTTCGGCTCAACATTGCATAAACTTTGTCGAGGAAATTACGTGAGCCCCAACAAAGTTAAAGCAAAGTTAAGATTTTATTTCTGTACTACCGTTATTACCTGTACGTTTAGTACCATGTCTTTATACATTTTTTTTAAAAAAGATGTGTTTTGCCGAAATTTTCTGAATACTGCATATTTAAAATTATATACCACTTCGCCACTGAAAGTGCTATGTACTTAAAACTATTGTCAAGTTTGCAAACCAGTAACAAACGTGTTAAATAATAACTAAATCGAAAAGGTCAGCTCGAGATACGGCCATACCCCAGGTTTCTTACATCCTTTTTCAAGAGTAATTTTATGCTCATTTAAGTGCTTAATAAAGTCCATGTTCACTTATTACGCCTACGTTTGTTTAATGCAAGACTGCTTTGTATAACACCTTCAAAAACCAACTACTAAATAAATAATCATGCACTCATATTCCAATGGCCATCTTCCATATAGTTTTGCCTTACGATGTTCTATGATTGGTTTAAAAACTCTCGCCCACTACTCAACTTGTCAGAACCCAAGAAACATTATCCCTTAACTGTTAATGAGGAAAATGAATTTTGACCAAAGTGATTTAAATGACTTCCTGTAAATA
>NW_027558199.1:0-12670 GCF_052425735.1 Oculina patagonica
CCGTGTCAGATTTTATAGAGCATGCGTAGAGTGCTCATTTTTTACTGTCAGCCAATCAGATTATTTTGAGAAAAAAACGCCCGGAAGTCTGGGAATCGCGGACTGGACAGTGTCCGTGTTCATGTTGTTTACTAAACGAAAAGGAGGTTTTGTGGAGAAGATTGAACTTGGGTGTTAATGAGGTGATTTGTTTTTTATCGTTTTTTCTGATCATAAAATCTATAAAAACTAGTCACTTGTGTTGTTGTTAGTTAAGCGTTTTTTTCTAAAACAACAAAGTCTATACCAGGAAGAAGAAAAAATGAACCTTTTCCACAAGATCCGTTAGCCACATATTAACCCTCGGACGTACAAACAAACTCAAACTCCCACCGTCGTACAAGGAGGCGGGGGGGGGGGGGGGGATTGAACCCCTCCCAGGGTTAAAAATGACAATTTTTGGCCAGACCTGCTTGTAGTTATGACGTTATTGTGACGTCAAATATCAGGGACACATGGTTAGCATATCAAAATTTCCGCAAGGGACGAATGAACAGCTACTGAAAGTTTTTGCATTGAAGAGAAAATCCTCTTTTCAAAATTTCGAAAACAACTCATGGAGAGGCATCCACCAACACCCCCACCCCACCCCTCCCCCCTTTGTACGTCCGAGGGTTAATGGAGAAAACCGCTCGTGGTCCAATCTCACTGTGTATAGAGCAGTTTTCAATTGAGTGTCGTAAAACCAAAACCAAAGTAATCAGTCTGGCCAATCACAAACGACACAGACAATCCAGTGAACCAATCAAAACTCGAAGCAAATACATGTAGCTGGCACGAAGCGCGGGAAAACGTGCGCGAGCGAGTCACGATTGGTTTTGGTTTTACTCCTGATTGGCTGAGAAAGTGGCGCGAGATTTTTTAGCCAATCACTAAGCGTAGTAATACAAAACCAAAGCAAATGCAATTTACTTTCGACACTCAAGTGAAAACCGCTCTAATTGTATAATTGTAACAACTGTGTACTTACACAGAGTAGCTCGCTAATGGGCTAGTTTTTGCATCAATAAGTGCCCAGGCACACATAAAATAAACATGCTCAGTTTGCAAGTAGCTTGACACAACAACGTGCCGTGACTGCAAGGTTACAAGTTTGCCTTTCGCGCCCGAAAGAGGTGAAATGTTAATAAAATAGGGCGGTACCATCTCTTTTATAGTTGATATTCTTGTTAAAAGTGAATTTGGATGACTTCAGTCGCTTGAATGCGTTCGTTCCCGTTAACCGACCCACCAACCAAACAATTTATCAATCGATTGGCTTGCCCCGAAATAAAACTTAACATAGATTTCCAACCAAACTTTGCCTACTTGTTGACCACCTTAAGGGGACTTAAATTTTGAAATAAAAAAGTGGGGCCCCCATATTCGTTTAGGAGCAGGACTTGTATACACCACATAATTCCTTAATAATTCCCTTGCGAGTACTGGCACACAGTACACATTTCCAGTGATAATTTATATTTCAAACATGAAATGAAATACTTTATTAAAGTGTCTGAGGTATTTAGCTTAAAAAAACTAATTGTGGACACCATTTACATTATTATATATCTAAGCTATTTAAAGTTAAAATATTTACACTTAAATTCTAAGAAGAAGAAGAAAAGAACCGTACTACATAGATAAATAGATAATAAATGAATAAATAAATAAATGACAATAGAATATAAAATTTTATAATAAAAGTAGGTGAAAGATAAAAATTGCAGTTAAGAGTTAAAAATTAAAAATTTAAAAATGTATATCGGCTAGCTGCATACCGTAAAATTCCGGTTATAAGCCCCCTCCCCCGCTTATAAGCCCCCCCGGTTATAAGCCCATCTACCTGGAAACAAAAAAATACATCCGATTATAAGCCCCCCCGGATATAAGCCCCCCTCTACCGGATGACAGTACTGAACATGGCTAAATGTTGCTTTATTATGCGTTTTTAACTTAAAACGTATTTCGATCAACACTCCCATGGCTCTTTTCGAAACGATTTTTTCATTCCGCTTATAAGCCCTCCCAGATATAAGCCCCTCCGCTTATAAGCCCACCCAAACCCCCTTACGAAGTTGTATAAGCCCAGGGCTTATAACCGGAATTCTACGGTATGTCACATTTACATTCAGTTTGTATAAGACGTGTGAGGTCTTTTCTCCCAATACTGTTTTTAAAACTCGCGACATGATAGGAATTGATCTTTTTTCGTTTTATAGAAAGAACTTGATCGCTACATCCAAAATCTGAGAAAAAAATTGATAGGTTTCCATACTCGTTTACGAGAAAGAGACGATGTATTTTTCTCGCGGACTTAGCCCAATAGCAAAAAGCCGCCATTTTGTTTATTTGCGCGCGCTAATCACGCGTGAAATTCTGCGAAGTAAGGATGTGCAATGCAATACAGGACAATGCCCTTAACTGGTCAACTTGAATTGCTATTAGGTGGACGTTGGTCGATTGAAGTTGAGGCTATCTTCAGGGTCTCTCGTCCAGGAGAAGCCGAGCGTTTAGAGGACTGTGGGGTGCCTGGTAACCACCGCCTTCTGTGGCATGGCACAAAAACAGAAAACATGATGGGGATCCTGCAGCAGGGCCTCAGGATTGCTCCCCCAGAAGCCTCCCGCTCAGGATGGTCCTTAGGAAAGGTTTGTATAGTGAAGAGGTTATGAATTTGCGATTTTCTTTAGTCAATCGTTTCCGTGTAAAAGTAAGGTTACCGAATGAACTTTTTTACGAAAGTACTGACCGGTTGTAAGCCCTTAAAAAGCCTAAAGCGTGTTTGATTTTAGCGTTGATGGTCGCCAAATCTTTTCACCCATCCTGTGAAAAAGACGTCTTCGTTTTCAAGCGAAAAGCGTCATGCCTACGATGAATGTGTGATGACTAAGATTCCTTGTTAGCCTTGACAGCGCGAAATATCACTTTTTCCTACTTGAAGCCGACGAGTTGGTCAGGAGTTTCGCACAAAATGTCGCAGTTGACTTCTAACAACTCCCCAATTTTAACTGAGTTTCTCATGTTTTTGCATACATGTAATGGGTACGTCATTTCCATGGTCTATTCTCTCATCGACCATAGCTCTCGATCAATAAGCGCACAAGAATTTTGCCATTTTTTAAAACTTAATTTTGTTTTGTTTGTTTCTTTTTTACATGTAATGCAGGGTATTTACACCTCAGACAGTCTGGAAAAGAGCTTAAACTATGCAGGTTACCAATCTGGTTTCGTGCTACTTTGTGAGGTGAGTTTTCAACTGTAGATTCTTGGAAGTGTCCGCAGTCTCTCTAGTTAAACTGCAACATCAACCTTCTTTCCTGCTAAGAATTAAATGTAAGACAAAAACGAAGCAGCTTACGTTGCTGAAAAATACAGTGTTGCAAAGCTGTCAACTGAAGCCGTCAAAGGACAGGTCCAATGAAGTTAAATGGCCAAAAACGTATTTTCGTCAGTGAAAACCTAAAAAAAGGTGCAGTTTTGTGAAAATTACTTTACTCGAGCGCTAAATCTGTTATTATTAGTTAAGCATGCACGAAGACTTGATCTCAAAGAGAAAAAGTCGGGCTGACTTTTCTCCCCTTGTGTCTTGGAAAAATCACCTTAAGATATAGCAGTTTAATCTCCCTTCAAAAATTCAGTCAATATTTTTATCTTAGTATATTTCTTACGCCTTTTGTGTATGAAGGTGCTTTGTCATAATTTTAGCACAGTTTTGATGAAAAACGCAGCAAAATCGAAATTTACCATTACCAAAATTATGATATAACTTGGTTATGTTTACAGAATATTCTTGGCAAAAGTAAAACGTTTTTCTTTAAAACATTTCCGTTTACGGTTTCCTACAAGGGACATATTGCAGGGACGTATAGCAGAGACACAATGCCAACGTGTACACACGCAACAAAATGAATCAGGGAATATTAGCAGCGACCTGTCCCCTAAATTGTATCAGTTCACACGAGTGGACGCGTCCTGCGACATGTCCCCGCAACATTTCCGTGTTGGGATTCATGTCCCTGCAACTTGCCCCTTCAACTTTTCCCTGCAACATGTCCCTGCAACTTGTCCATGCAACATGTCCCTGCAATTTGTCCCTACAACATGTCCCTGCAATTTGTCCCTGCAACTTGTCCCTACAACTTGTCCGTGCAACTTGTCCCTGCAACATGTCCCTGCAACTTGTCCCTACAACATGTCCCTGCAATTTGTCCCTGCAACATGTCCCCGCAACATGTCCCTGCAGCATGCCCCTTTCCGTGGTAGCACCTTAACAACCTGCATGGAATATGATCGTATTGCTAACCCTGATCTCGTTTCTTTAAGGTTGCCCTTGGTAACGTCAAAGAAACGATCGATCGCGAATACCAAGAGAGTGCTCCCGAGGGATTTAACAGCGTGTTGGCGGTCAGCACTGAGATCCCGGATCCTAATGAAGACGTCACCACTTCATATGGGGCTATAGTCCCTGCTGGGGTGCGTATCAACCAGCCCGGGCTGGCTGAGAAGTTTAATACAAACCGTATCTGGAATAATCGCAGTGAATACGTTGTGTACAAGGAATCTCAGGTCCTTATACGTTACATAGTGCAGTTCAAAAGGAAACGCTAAAGTTGCTTTATCACCAAGTGTTTAAAGCCTGTTACATGTTACAAAGAATGATTAGATTACATTTACCGGTGTATAAAGTCGACTCTCTCTAAAACGGACACCGGCGGGACCGGTTCCAACTGTCTGTCTTAGAGAAGTGTTCATCTTATAGAGAGTTTAGTTACAGTAAAATGACTGAAAAACGGCAAGGACCATCACCAGGTGTCCGTCTTATGGAGGTGTCCGTCTTATAGGGAGTTTGGTTACAGTAATATGACTGAGAAACGGCAGTGACGGGACCAACACCAGGTGTCCGTCTTATAGAGGTGTCCGTTAAAAGAGAGTTGACTATATCACATTTGAGAAGAGAATTCATAGAAAATCAATCACATACTAAATTATTAGAGTAGACACGGAGACACGATTTGTAATTTTCGTAATCTCTTTTAACACGACGACAGTGTAACAAACCTAGTAAGATAAAGGAACGTCGTTTATAAATGAGTTCAATTTTCACGTTTTTCACAACTGCACAAGTAATGCAATTTCAAGACGTAAAAACTGAAGGTACTTAAGCTTTTCAAATTTTATTTAACGTTTCAAATGATAGAGATCTATGTATTCCAGTAAATGTGCGGTTTATACGTTTTATGTCGGTAGGCATACACCTTTCCAATCAATGGGTAGAACAAGCATTTGGCGATTTTATTTGCAATAATTTACCGAGGTCGCGATATCATCGCGGCTTCCGGTGTGTTCGGGAGTGTTCGTGCAAGTTTCTGGTTGGCCAGTTAGCCTCGGAAACTTGTCGGGTGATGTACGAGGATTGACCAAAAATCGCACTCCTTTCCCGCGACATTTAATCCTAACGAATTACAATTTATTATTGGTGTCAGTGAAACAATGTTTTTAATAGGTTTTAATTATTTGTTAATAACAAATTGTAGCGTTAATAAATTGACGTCTTGAAATGAAAATAGAAATACAGTTAGTGTTTCTGAAACCAGGGAAAGGGTAACAGGAAGTCTTACCCGCAACCCCTATATCCCTTTTCTGAATCTCTGGAATGAGTAACCCTTATAATACTTGAATGGATCAGCCGTTGTGCGTTTGTAAGAGATACTTTGAAGCCCTTTTAAATAACAGTTTTTCCTGCCCTTTTGAACTCGTGCAATCGCTATCTTTTATCCAGCTCCAAGAAGGCACCCCTCTTGGGCGACGCCTCCCCTAACAGTCTATTGGACTGTCCCCTCTCCGCCCCCTCCTCTTCCAGGTTCTGGTTTTTGTTATACGTAATGAAAAATCTTGATGTCAAAGACGTTTTCACAGAAAACCATCTTCCTACAAATGGTATTATAAAAATTGAGCAGCAATCAGTTAGATGAATTTAGATTTTGATCATGAGTATTAACTGAGTTGTAATCCACAAGTCACACTTAGGACTTTCGGCATCTACTTTCCGTATGTAACATTACGTTCCGCTCATAACGTATATGGTACTGTGCCTACTGCACGTATATTCTTTTTAGGCTCTCTAATCCGGTTGCAAACCATTGTAGTAGTATGTTATTAAATGTAATCGCCTCTCCGTTTTTAAAATGTTTGCCAATAGTGTGAAATAAATTCTAGAAATTGTCTAAGATAAAAAATGGTTATATTTAAGCAATCACCATGAAACTTACAGGATGTATTGTATGTCCGAAACTCTTTCTTTTGGTATACGTCACGTGGGATGGTGATCATTATGTCAAAACAGCCGCCATCTTGGATTTAGAAATTTTTCCAAAATGCCAGAAAACCACCCAAAATCACTGCAAAGTACTCAAAATCAATAGAAATGAGCTTTAAACCCTTAAAATTGTAAAAATAATTCCATTTAAGTTGATTTTTGTTAACAGAAACACGCAAAATTACAAATTTGGGAAAACATGCCTGTCAAAATGCCGTTGCCATTGTGATTGTACGGGAAATTATCCCGGCGCTGGTCGCAATCAAACAGAGGACTGTATGAAAACACTGATTTCTGCCTCTCTGAATATTGAAACGATGGAAATTTGTTAATGAGCGAAAATGGAAATGACCCGTTTGGGTAATTTTGAACTCAAATTAATATCTCGGAAAAAAAGAAGGAATTCCGGCCAAATATGTGCGGTTTAAAGGATTCCTTTCAAATTGAAGTAAACCTCAAAATAACAAAAGAATAGTTTTCTAACATAGAATAACAACAAAGGAGTATTAAATAAAAAGGTGAAAATTAACCAAAAATGGTTTCGACTAATAAAGATTAACCCTATTCAGACCGGGCTTTTCGGACCTTCTCAGACCGGGGAGGAAGGGGGGGGGGGGGGGGGGGGGGCTACCAGAATATTTAAGCAATCACTATGAAACTTACAGGATGTATTGTATGTCCGAAACTCTTTCTTTTGGTATACGTCACGTGGGATGGTGATCATTATGTCAAAACAGCCGCCATCTTGGATTTAGAAATTTTTCCAAAATGCCAGATAACCACCCAAAATCACTGCAAAGTACTCAAAATCAATAGAAATGAGCTTTAAACCCTTAAAATTGTAAAAATAATTCCATTTAAGTTGATTTTTGTTAACAGAAACACGCAAAATTACAAATTTGGGAAAACATGCCTGTCAAAATGCCGTTGCCATTGTGATGTCAAGTTCCTAACACATCATCCAACCCAACCAAATTTTTTGCCAGATAAACTTTAGGAAAACTCAGAAAATTTGGCAGCGTTTAGTTAAATCTTAAAAAAGTTATAAAAGTCTAAATCAGCGCGGGCCTCAAAAGCCCCCCCCCCCCCCCCCCCCCCCCCCCCCCCCCGGTCTGAATAGCGTTAAGAAAAATTTCGAACGACAAATTTGAAAAACTTTGAAAGTGATAAATGATCGTCGCAGTGAATTTCCAATTTAAGCAATTGGATAAAGAAGCCTGAAAAAGCCTGAAAAAAAAAAAATTAATTTTTTTCAGGCTTCTTTATCCAATTGCTTAAATTGGAAATTCACTGCGACGATCATTTATCACTGTCATATACATCCGCAGTTCATATATGAATCATTTCATATACATTACATCATTGAAAAACTTTGCCAATTTTTTCAAAATGTGTTGTCTGTGGTGTAGCTCCTTTAAAAGGGTCTGAGTCCGTGTCTATTGTGTGCAAGTGTTGAATTCACTTCGGTAAATAGATTGTTAAATATTAGGTGTCGCGTATACGCCATGACAGTAAAACTAGAACTACTCGTGAGATCTAATATTTGCTTTCAACCAACGAAATATGCCAACATTCGTCACGTGGTAAACTGATCAGATCTCCAAACATGCAATTACATGAAAAAGAAACCCCTCACCCTTCCGTATTACCATATAGGACCGACCCTCTGTAACGCAGCATCTTTCCAAAAACTACTACAAAAATTGTCGGGAAATAAATAAATATAAAGAAAGAGTGTGCTTTCAGACAGCCGCATGCAGCGCGCGTTTTAGGGAGTTCTTTGAAGTTACCGATCGTCGAAATAAATGCCAGCAATCGAACCTGCGCGTGCTCATTGGAAATACGTAAAGTTCGGCCAAGAAAAACTCTTAACCTTTCTAACTCATGAGTTGAGCCAATGTGACGGTTAGTTGAAGCTAAATGAAAATAAACACTTCAAACAGAAGCATAAAAGAAAATTTGCATTCAAAGTATTTTCTTTCCAAACAATGAATCCATCGTGGTAGCCGTTTATACTACCTTTGCCAATTTTCTTTTTGCATAATCATTATCGCCTTGCATTGCCCTCTATGATGAAAACAATCTTAACTAGTGGGTTAAAAATAATTACCAAAAACAGAGTGCACAACGAGGTTTAAGCCAACACTTGAATCTGTACGCACGTTTGATTAATTTCGCTTATTGTTGTTAATTCGGTATTCGAAACTCGAATTTGCGTGTAAAGCAAACTAATCCCTTTGAATTCTGTTTATTATTGACGCTGTAGTATAAAACGACGAATTCTGATCTACAAGTAACTGTGTAACTCGACTGAAAGGTTGTAGAACGAACATAATGCCAGCAAAAGTACTTTTGAATGTTCAATTAATCCGGTTTCACGGCCAGATTTCGGGACACCCTGCGCGAATCTGGACCGCCAAAGAACTCAAAGGAGCCTACTAAAAGTATTGTATTGAAGGAAGCCTTTTGAAAGAAGCGCTTAAAAGCGATCTCATCCGCGCTTGCAAGGCAATTGACTCGCCAATGAAAAAATGAAAATCGTAGCAACGGATGCCTTCGGTTCGGTTGAAAAACGCCTTCCCTTATCTCAAGATATTGGCCTTCAGAAGGTTTCAGCTCGATGGAATCTAGTCATACAAACGTTTGCATCTTCAAACCGATGATAATCGTGCCGCCAGTGGCGGTAACAAAATGATCAAAAAATTCAAGGCAAGAATATGTTCATAGATTCTTTATTATGTACATTTTATGTAGTTTCACAAAGTTTCGGTCAACCTCCACACATCGGTAAGAGCCACTTACTTTTTACATAAAAGCTTTCTACATACCGAGGTTACTTCCCTTTAGACATAAGAAAGCGTACAGTTGTTTTTAACATGCAATAACACTCTCATCTACCGATATTCACACTCTGAACAAACGGTACACGTATTTCATTAAAAAGATCCCGCACGAAAACAGTAGATGTCAATCTATTCTATTCGGTGTCAGTTTGTTTACAATTTATCGTATGTTTTATTATTCGCCCCGGTGTGTTTACAAGGGTCGTGCAATCTTAACATACTTCGGGGCAAAACTAGTTACCATGAATTACATTTCACCCTAAATACTAAGATATTAGCTCGTTTAATTTACTCGCGCGTACGTAACACGCCAAATACACAACCAAACTAAATTTACATTTGCTGTGAAAACTATTCTTTCGTTTTAGAAGCGAGCAGACTCGCTTTTCAGTTCATGAGGTTTTGTTTATCACCTGTTTGTAAGTCATATCCAATTTGGAATTTTATAATGTCTTCTAATCCATGAAAACATCCACAGTTTTTCACGGTGAAAGCCAGAGTAACTTTTCCGTGGAGGCACGCAATATGCTTTGCACGCCAGCAAAACAATTGAAGTATGGCTTTTGTTGTGCAATAGCTTGCTTGCTTTCGGTCTCCGCCATTTGATTATTGTTAGATTCCATTTTCTTTCCAGCCAAAGCGGCGTTCATCTTTAGTCGTCTAACGTACACTGAACTGATCGGAACGGAAGACATATTTCTGCCTGAGGGAACGAAGATTGTCGATTAGCATCAAACATTTGCATCAAACATTTGTCTAAGCATTCGCTTAGACTCGAAGCTTACCTTAATTTTCTGATTCCTTTTTGGGGTATCTTTGCGCGTTACTTTCGTTTGAAATTGTGGTTCCCAAGTTGCTACGATTTCCAATTCACAGCATGAAAAGGCAGTTGGAAATAGCCGCGAAATTCAACCAATCTGATGAAACGGGTTCCACGAAAAAGTCCTTGACAAAACACGCCATCTTGCTCTGACCAAGGCGATCACAAAGCGCCCTCTGCAAATTTCGAAAGGTCCGAGAAGCTAAGTAAATAATCCTTTACAATGACGTAAGCACCGGCCAACAGCCAATCACATTGCGATACGAGATGAACTTTATCCTCGGGACACGTGAAGAGATTATTCGTGGTTGTGAGCGCGTGCACTTTCCCTCGTCCGAAGTTCCTGGTTCTCTGTAGCCCTCAGTTGAGAAGGGAGTATACCGGAAAAGGAACTGTAAACGTGCATGACAAACGCTTCATTGCACAGCTCAGCTGACAGCTTCAAGACACATACACATTAACAAATATTAAAGGTATCTTTAATTTGGCTTGGACCTTAACAAACGATTTTTAATTTCACTGAAGTTGCCGGCAAAACTTCGAGTCAATTTTTTTTAACAGTTGAAGATGTTCTATAAGAGCGCAGACTACAAATGCCCAATTTCAAAATTTGTATTGATTCTATTTATTAAACTTATTATTCAATCGCCGAAATAGTTCTTCTTCGGTCTGGTAATCGCTTTTGTGAAATTTGCGTAATTTTTGTTTTTCGCAATTTTGAAAAAGGGTAGAAACTTAATATTTCGTAAGATGTCTTTATCAGATATCAGAAATACATGCCCGTCCTAAAGCTTCTTAATCATCAATAAGATTTGCAAACGCCAGTTTTCTGGTAAAAGTCGAGGGATCAGACTTATGCTGCTCAAGTTAAGGATGGCCATTTTTCATACGGCTACTTGTTTCCCTGATAAAATCGAAAGAGGAAAAGAGAAGTTTATTAGCTCATCATTTACAAGGAAACCACAAGTTTATAGATTATTTATAGCAGTTAATTGCGTACTTCAGTAAAATAAATCGATTTCCCTTTATTTTGGGGCGCTTTGTGGCTTTCAAACAAGATCGGTGTAGGGTGCAAAAATGTCGCTACCCTATATACAATAATGAGAGAAAATCCAAATCTGCGCTTTTTATACCATTGTGCTGACTGCTTTGAGAATTTAAAAATCCAAGAAGGAAGTTTGTATGCCTATTTGAAAACCCGGACTTTGACCCAGTCGTACAAAAGTTGAATCACAACGACTTCTTAGTGATGTTACTCGTAGATCGTATTTACTTTTGCTGTGTTTTTTTTTTATAGCCGCGAATCGCACAACTTGCAGCTACATCAAAACGATCAATTTAGATGACTAAAGCTAACATTAATAAGATAATGATTTTATTATTCATTTCCCACATGAATAAATATATTAAGTCCCTTTGTCGTCGAGTAAAAACCGTAAACTGAGCGGGAATGACAAATCTATACGCCTTGCCACTAATTTTCGCGCGGCGATTTTTAATGGTCGTTTTTGTCGCTTCATCATCATCATCAATTCTCCTCGCGCCAGTAGCGCATAAGGCCGTTTTAGTCGCTTACCGCTCACGATTTATGTGCGACTTATAGGCAAGTTATTTTATACGTCAATACGTTCAAAAGTGCATAAATAGGCAATATTTCGATTAAGCATTTTAGGTTTAATTTAGAACTTGGCGCGTGAAACAGAGACAAGAGTTTGTCCCAAAGTCGAATAACCCAACCGCAGATATTTCGTTTAAAGGTGTGCTGTCGGCACCAGAGGCTGTTCATAATGCCGAAGTTTAGGATAGTTTCTGCTAGAATTCTCTACCCTAACCGCTTAATGAAAAACAGGCCCTCAGTGTTTTAGCTGACTAATAACTTAACATTTCAGAAGCTTTCAGTACTTTTCCAATGGTCCCAGAGGTTTTCTTTCTCTTTTCTTCTAATCAAGCTCTTCCGATTCATTATTTTAATCCTTTCATCTAGCATTTAAATCCCTTTATAGACAACACATTGGCAGTCATTGTTAAGCATCATGCAAAAGTTGATTTGGATGGGGGGGGGGGCGAGGGGGGCTGCAGGGGTCTCAGCAGGGGTCTCCGCCCCCCCCCCCGTACGCCTATGCTCACAACGAGGCGAGAGCCTAGGGGGGTACTCCGGCTTGTAAATTAGGGGGATGATCGAATGAAGGCAAAACTCAGGACCCCAAAAAATCCCTTAGTCTTCCGACATTACCCAAAAAAATCCCTGGTCCAAAAATAGCCCTCCCCCCCCCCCCCAAAAAAAAAAAAAAAAAATCCCTTGTCAAATTACCCTTAAATCGCCAGGAGGGGTAATAATATAACACAAAGTAAACCATAAAAAATTGAACGCTCGTGTTTATTTATTCATTATACCATAAATCGCCAAGGCCGCGCCAAGGCACTTCAGTTCGATTTTAATACCCCAAAAATCCCCTATTTAAATCAAGTCACCCAAAAAAATACTTGCCAAATTTTCCAACCCAAAAAAATCCCGGAATCGAACATTTCAAACCCCAAAAAATCCTTCGATCATCCCCATCATTTACAAGCCGGAGTACCCCCCCCCCTGGGGGCGAGAATAAAATTTCTCGGAGTAGGGGAATGGGAGGCTCTGTCCTGGGCCGGGTTGTTCAAAGGTAATCCGGGATA
>NW_027558200.1:0-12643 GCF_052425735.1 Oculina patagonica
AGGTCTGGGCCCAGGGGGTACTTGCAGTATAAATGACGGGGAGGTCCGACGTATTTTTTTGGGTCGAAAATTTACACCCTTGGTATTTTTTAGGTCAAGAGATTTGTCATGTATTTTTTTTAGGTCTTAAAGTCTGTTTGATTGAATAAATCAGTATTGAGGTGCTAGGTCTTGTACTTCTTGGGGTAGAAAATTTTGATGCCAGGTATTTTTTTGGGTGTAAAAATTTCAGGCTCACATATTTTTTGGGTTCGCAATATGAAGCTCCGTCGGACCCCCCCCGTCATGTATACTGCAAGTACCCCCTCTGGGGGTCTGGGACATTCATCTTCCGGTTAAAAGATACTTCACAGCAAAGTTCTGCTAGACGTCTCTTTACAGGAAGGAACTAGTAAAGACTCTGCACTCTAGCCTGTTCCAAGCTCTCCGATAGTTGAAGGGAAAAGCGAAAAACGCGGGCGAGCGAGAAAAAAACGAGGGGGGACGCCTCAATTTTTCCTCTCTCACCCGCGCGCGTTATTCGCTCTCCCATAACTACCGAGAGCTTGGAACAGGCTATCTACACGCAGGCTACCAGGTCATGGGATTTGATAACCTGATACGATTTAATATCGCTTCAAAATAACTTTAGGGTACAGATAAAAGCCGATTATTATAAAAGGTCAGATCTTCAAGTCACGTACAGACTTTAGAGGATAGGTTTGACAGTGATTGTTTTTTTTTTCAATTTTTTTTTGAAACACGAGATGATTCGTGTTAGATCAGCAACTTTCCGTAATTAGGGTTAGGTTCCTGGCATGGTAAGGCCGGGTGAAAATGGTGAAAACTGGGCGCCACACCCCACAACGAGTGCCCCTCTCTCCTCCGCAGAGGCAGCTGTTGTAATAGACCCTTCCACGGTTTCTGACGCCATCTTGGTTGGGGGGCAAACAGGGCAAAATTTACGGTAAATGTATGGGAAAAATCGGGAGTTTGACGCTCGATAATTCGAGAACCGTTGGCATTCTGAGACTTTTGTTAATTGCAAACTAAAGATACTAGCTAAACATTTTAACCGATTAAATTTGAAGGGGATCGGTTTACTTGGAATTAAGAAATCGTACTTTTAGTTTTTTATACAAAAGCTTCTAAATTTTCCCGCGAACGACGGCTCCATTTTACAGACAAGTATATGAAAAATGAAAATCTTCATTTGCGGCTTTCTTAGTGAGAGTAAAATTCTCAAATTTGGTCGGTTAACTCTTTCAGCAAGTATTTTAAGTTTGTAATTCATAGAGATTGCAGAAAGTCGACCTTTCTCGAATTATCGAGCGTCAAACTCCCGATTTTTCCCATACATTTACTGTAAATTTTGCCGCGTTTGCCCCCCAACCAAGATGGCGTCAGAAACCGTGGAAGGGTCTATCGTGTTAGACACAAGCGCCTCTGGGAAGATTTGGATAAGGCGCGCGGTGTACGGCGGGAGGGAGAAAGAACAAAAGCCCCAGTCTTTTCTTTATTTCCGTCGCTCCCCGCCGCGCCGCCGTCTCTCTCGCTGTATTATGATCTCATTCGCGGAGGAAAGAAAGAGAGAAGTCACCGTCCGTAAAAAATCTGCACTATGGCAAAACACGTTTTGAAATGAGAATTATTGAGTATACTCGTTTTATTTTATTTTTTGTTATAGCTGATAAGCTGACAGTATTTTATTTACAATTGTTCCATGCACAGTTTGAAAATATTTTGTCCCTAAGGTTTTAATGGCCGCTGGCCTAATTATAAACCTTAAACTTTTACAATGGTAAAGCGATTTCAAAAGGGGCTCAAATCCCGGGCGTTTAGGAGGAGACGCACGACTGACATTTGAGGCTAAATTTATAAGGATCACATGACAATATAAAATGATTAAAGTGATCATGTGACCGACAAATGACCGAAGTTTTCAATTGTAACAAAAATATATGTGTTCAAATCTATACCTTAAAATTGGAGTATTTACTTAGTTAAATACGTTTGCAGTTACATGCATACCGAAGATTCTTAAACCAGAATTTTTCTTTCTGTTTATAGTCTTAATATCTAAAAAATTAAGTTAACGTTCACGTTATTTAAGAGAAGCATTTTCTCTGCTCAGTCCGGCATCTCCCATTAAATTCTTTTTAATTCTCGTCCCCATAGTCTAATATTCAGCGGGTTGGGTCGAGAGGACGGCTGAATTTCAGACTATCGTCCCCAGAGACCGCGATCCATTTGGTCAGCTTCAAATTTCGCGACCTCTGGATAGCATCGATTTTCCTTAAATCTTATTGGCTGGTAAAACAAAGAAAAGAGAAAACGAGCACTTTGTACAAGCCAGAATAGGTCGGGTAGCGATTCTTGAAGACGCGTTTAAATTCCCTTCACTGATTGATCGAGTGCACGTGAACACTAAATGCTACGCACGCGTCTCTCTACGGCTCCCATGTGGCCAACTTTGACCAATGACGCGGGAGATAATTTCGTGCTGGATTTAACTAGTATACAATAGCTCGTGTTCTGTTGGGATACATTTACATCAGCTTTATTTACAAGAGCTTCTCAAAGACTGGTTCCCATTAGCGTCTTGCTAAATGAAGTCGGTTGTGAAGACTACGTAGCTTTAATCAAATGGATCTGTAGAAGAATAAAACAACAACAAAATATCCATCAGTATTTGCAACAAATTTCTAAAGCTCTTCTTTCTTGTAGTTAATCGTTCACATGTTCCCAGTGTGATGAAATATAGACATTGGTTTTTCTTTAAATTTTAAGGGAAGAATTTATATTTTGTTAAGGTCTGACGGTCTGTGCATGGTTCGAACCTTGGTCTTGTGTTTACGATCTTAGGCAATCCACTTTATACTCAGTGCCTCCTTTCATTCAGAATTATAAAAAGGTTAAGGGGAATTGTAACCTGTGCTGCACAAGTACCGGGGTATTCCATCCTTGGGGATGGAGGGGGGGGGGGGGGTTAGTTAGTTCTCTTCGCGCCATGAGGCGCATAAGGCTGTGTGTGTGTTGGGGGGGGGGGGGGTAATGCCCAAAGTTGCTTCATGCTAGTACGAAAACCAGTGCTTAATTATTTTGTGCCCGCAACGCAACAAATGTTGCACACGCGGGCAAACGGGGAGACATTTGTGTCAGCAACAATGTGTCCACAGTATTGTGTCCTTGTTTTCACCACCTTACGCCTGTATTTCTGGTCCACTATAGGCCCGAACTAGCCTGCGTGGCCGGCGTTCAAAGGGGAAGGAAAAGGGGAGTTCGAGCGCGAAGCGGGAACTCCCCATTTTCCTTCCCCTTTGAACGCCGGTCCCGCAGGCTAGACCGAACTGAAACTTATTAAGAATGGGTTAAAATTGCAAAAGCGTCGCAAAAGCTCTTCCTGCAACACATTTGTTCCATGCAAAGCATGCACTTACCAAGACACCGGGTGGATATCGCTGACCAGATGACATTCTCTTGTGAGAAACACATAACACCAAGTTTTCCCCCACGAATGTCGGGATCTTTTATTTCACCACTGTCCATCATTAGTTTGTTGTACTTACGCCAAATTTTTAACCTGGATTGCAAATAAATGTAGAGATGATTTAAAATACAAAACTCGCATAAATCTCAAATTCTAAAGTTGAAATAGGGAGTTAAAAACTTGGAGGAAATTTTTACTAAAAATGTTTACTGTACGTTGAAAGGGATTTTGTGATTAATATTCTTAGTTTTAGAACAAGGTTTCAAGATAGTTTCTTAAAACCAGTACGGAGTGTTTAGTTGCATAAAACCTATTTGGTCTGCGCAAGCTAAAACGGAATATCGAACTAGACGAATATGATTTTAATGGAATGCAAAAAAATAAAAAAATGTCACACCAGCCTTCTCGTTTGCGTTTGTCCAGCCCCCAGAATGAATTAGACCGGTCAGAGATGATTCTTTTGGACGATATTCATGTATAAATCAGAAACAACCGCGCCTATTTTTTAGGCAATCACAACCTTGGGTTGGCTAGGGAGCTCACAACCCTTACAATTGTGTGTCCCGCGGGACCACGATTCAGTTTGCTCTTACGGGAGGCATGTTCACAGCTGCATATACAAGAAAGGATCCTTACCTCATAGTGCTCTTGGATGGCAAGTAAATTAGTTCCCATCTGTAAGCTTTCTTGTCGTGCCATCCGTGCCCCTTTGGATCCTTCCAAAGAAGGGTTGCCTAGCAGAAAAAAGAATGCATGCATAAATGTTTTGTATTTTATTTATTTTGAGGGTTACTGTTTTTTTTTTTAATCTATCTTCTGCAAGAAATGGTAGTTATTTTTGGAAAGAAAGATGGCTATCTGTCTAATACTGAACTAAATTAAAAAAACTGACCTCGTTTGTAACGTTTCCTGTGTGCCAAAGGACATTCCGAAGCATTTGCGATGGACCACTTACGGAGTTAATTTTCTGAAAAAAAAAATCATAAAATCAAAAGATCATGAAAACAGAAGAAATTTGAGGTGAATCTAAAAGTGTTTCACCCAGCGGACCAATTTTTAGCACAGCTTTTTTTCACGAGTTCCCCGGGTAGACTTATCTCTCGCGTTCCATGGATGTATCGTTTCACCGTTTTTGTGAAGCGATTCTTCTTCCGGCGATTCCTGTTCAACCTCAGGCACTTACCTTAATGTTTAACGCTGAATCTGCTTTCGCTCTGAACGGTCTGCTGTCCCAGTACACTTGCTTCGACTGTTTCCAAGAAGCGACAAAGAATTTTCTGGGATTCTGATATCCAAATACAATGCCTATGATGTCATCGTCAGAGTGTGTGTTCACAAAGAACGTTCCGCTGTATTCAACATCGCGAAAAACTTGATTTCCTAAAAGTGATGAAGAGAGAATTTAAACCCTGGTTTGCGACTAAACGGATGCTTGGATGGGGTTGTGCCGCGGAAAGCCCCTGAAACCCTGATCCCGCGTTTATTTCCCTATCTTACTTCAGACGCATTATGCGTTGCGATTCTTTTTAAATAACCCCATTCAAGTCCAGAAATTGAAATATTTTATTTCAAAGCGCCGACCTCGACTAGCTAGTTCTATTAACTCTTGCTTCTATCTGCGCTTTTCGAAAATTTTGTAACACAGTTTGAGCAATAATAGTAATAACGTCAATGTCTATCCTTTAAGATGCTAAAGAGTGAATTTGCCCCACTTTAGTTCCTTGCTGCCCGCTAGTTCACATTCTAAGTGATATTACGCGCAGTTTTTTCAATACTAGCCTGCAAACTACAGCTGCCTCTCATTCTTGTTTACCCTCTACAACGCAAACGTTACTAGGTCCAAATTTACAAAGAAGACAAACGGGAAAAAAGTTAAAAAAAATGAAAATTACCAACGAGGATTGTAGCTATGCTGTTCAAAACTTGATGGATTTCATTGCCCTAGAAAGATAATTAAAAAAGTTTTAACAATGAATACCAAGCATTTTCCCACGTTTTATAAAATTCAAGAGCATACGGTAAATGAAGATGACAAAGAAAACTAAAAGATTCGGATCATGATTGTTCATAGAAAGCGAATACACAAACAAACAAACAAACAAAGGAACACGATAAATAACTAAATTACTTTATTATATGGCTACAATAGTACGCGCGCTCTGATTGGCTGCTGAGCGGGCATTATTTTCTTGTAATGACCGGGCATTATGAAAAGTTTTCTCGGCTCGACGGTTTTTTGAGTTGTGAGTAAAAGCTTCTAGCGAGGGGGCAAAAACAACAAAAAATGACGACAAACTTAGTATAACTATCTTTTCAATAACTGAAATAAAAATATAAGCATACCGATACTTCTTTAGTATGAGCGACGAAGAGAGCCACAGAGAGCGAGAGCGAGTTTTACCTCCAGTGTTTTTTTCCTTGATTATACTCTACTTTTGAATAGTGCTCAAAGGCTCTATAATAAATAACTTATTAACCTCGTCCGTTCGGTCATCACAGGGGAATCTCAGACCTCGACCTTGATGTATTGACCTCGCTGTCGCTCGGTCAATACATCAAGGCCTCGGTCTGAGATTCCCCTGTAATGACCTCACTCTCGGTTAATAAGTAGTATATATTATATATATTAATATATATAAACCACATCAGCTCTAGCTTTTTATCATGCAGGTCCTCTATCAAGATCGAACTGGAATTTGGAAATGTTGGTTTTCGTGGCAAAGCGCTTATTGCCATAATCACACTTGACAACATTAGGAATTCTAGCACAGTTTAAACTGCGCATGCATCAGTCAATCAATACCTTTTTGCTGACTTTCCATAAAGGCTTATCCTGTTCGCTGCCTGCCGCGTCAATTGCCAGTGTCCGGTACACAGAGAAGTCTGTTCGGGTTATTTGCGGGTTCGCGGGACACACGTCGTCCTTATCATGTACGCCATCACCGTCAAAGTCGTCAATACACGCGTCACCAAATGTATCGCCTGATGGAACCACAAGAGAGTGATTATTATTAGTCCACCAAGTCCGTTCTTGAACTCTCGCTACCCAATCCCCTTATATAGGTAACATTGACGGTAACAGTAAAAAAGACACCTGACATTCCACCGAAATAGAACTGGCAATAGATTTTCGCTCAAACTTTTCCTACTGCTTGTTCATCCCAAGAGAACTTTATTTGTAAAATAAAAGAGGGGTCCCGGTATTCGTTTAGGAGCAGGAAGACCTTGAATATACCCTGTAATTTCTGACAATATACCCTGTTATTTCTGGCTAAGTTCACATTTCCGTTCCTTATTTATTTTCTACAATAGAACTTTGTTCACTGATTCATTTTATAGAAAGAAGGTGATTGCTACGACTCAGAAAAATACAAAAAATGATAGGTGCCGTACTTCTTTACGAGAAAACGACGATTTATCTCTCCTGCGAGCCAAGCCGCATGATAAAAGCCGCCATTTTCTTAAAGTTGTGCGCAGTGCGGGATACGCAATGCAACACTGAGCAATGACCTTAAACAGTGATAGTAAAAGTGACAGTGGGAAACTCAGCAATAGGGACAACAACAGTAACAGTGACAGTGTCATTAACAGTAAGAGACATAGGGACAGTGACAGCAACTTACTCCTGGTTTGCTTTTGATCGACGTTAAACACCAATCGACAATTGTCTCTGTAATCTGCAACACCATCTCCATCGTCATCGCTATCACATGGATCACCTATCACAGGAACACACAAAGTGTTTAGTACATAGTGTAGTCTAGTTCCGATGTGCATATATTGTATCAACGAAGCATAGCCTGAAGTCTGCAAATATAGCCAGCCTTTTTATTTCCTTGCTTCCTGAAAACAAAGCTCTTCGTTTCCTGTTCCCTCCAGTAAAACCTTTTGCTTCCCTGTTGTCTAAAAATAAAGTTCTTTGTTCCCCTTTTCCTAAACAAGCCCTGTCTTCTTGGTAGCCAAACCGGAAAACGGACTTTCAGAAAGTCTACTCCAAAAAGTATGGACCTAACAAAAATACGTAAAGGGGTTATTTTTTATTCCACATTTATTTTGTTGTGTGTGTGTCAGAATACCAGTTGAAAACAAATTTGTTTAATAGTAAGTGTTGTAATTATTTATTAGTTTTTGCAGTAACAAGAATATTTATGAGTTAGCTGCACAATCTCTTATCAAGACGGTTTTTTTGTTTTCTAAGAATAACGCTTTCCTGTTCTCTTGATATACATCGGTTCCCTTTTTCCACGACAATAAAACCTCCAGCTCTGGTCCCTAAAAATAACACCCTCTGCTTTGCTTTTTGTTTTCACTAAAAAACCCCTTTATTCAATCGATTCCTAAAAAGTCCCGCTACATTTTCTTTTTCAAAACCCCACTGGGATTTCTCATATATTCACACACCGAGCCCATCTTGATCCGTGTCCAACTGTTCAGGGTTTGCTTGACTCAAGCAGTTGTCGAATTTGTCCTCTATTCCATCGTTATCACTGAAAGAAAGCAAAAGGTATTTAGGTTACGTTGTTTCCCTGAAAAAATAAACGAAGTACAGATCTTTCGCACGTTATACTTACTAATCTCGATCCGAGTCACATGCGTCTCCCCAGCCGTCACCATCTTTGTCATTCTTAAAGAGAAATGCAGAGAGTCAAACATATACGATAGAAAGAAGAGTGAGAGGAAGAGGAGGAGATGGTGGATTGGGAGGAGGGGAAGGTGTTGATGGAGGAGGAAGAGATGGTGGCAGAGGGAGAAGAAATGAGGAGGAGGAAGAAGAAGAAGGTTAGGATGTGGAAGAGGAGGAAAGAAAGGAGAAGGTGCAAGAGTAGGAGGAAGAGGAGGAGGACAAGGAGGAGGAGAAGGAGGAGGAGTAGAAGGATGAGCGGAAGGTGGAGGAGAAGAGGGGGAGGAGGAGGAGGGGAAGGAGCACGTGGAGGGGGAGGAGGAGAAGGATGAGCGGAAGGTGACGTAGAAAAGGGAGGAGGAGGAAGGGAAGGAGAAGGAGGAGGAGGAAGAAAAAGAAGATTGGGATGTGGAAGAGGAGAAGAGAGAGGGATAGGAGGAGATGGTGACAGAGGCGGAAGAGGTGGAGAAGGGGACGAAGAAAGAGGAGTAAGAGGAGGAGGCGTAGTAGCAGGAAGAGAAAGAGAGAGCTAAGAATTATTCACCCTCGAAATACTGTTTGCACTTACCTGATCGTGGTTGGTAGTGGACGGGCAGTTGTCACATGCATCTCCAAACCCGTCGCCATCGTTGTTTGTCTGTTTTCTGTTTGGAACCAGTGGACAATTATCGAAGACATTTCGAAGACCTTCAGAGAAAGGCGAAGACCGATTTTTGTTACACATAAACCCCTTCTGCCCTATTACTTACTTGCTGGTCTCTAGCCAAAACGTTTCTCGGGCCTTGATATCCAATTTTTACTCGGGGTAGAAAGGTTGCGTACCATGGTACGCAACCTTCACTGTTATTTCTTTTGTCAGGTTGCCTGAGTTATATTCAAGCATGACATGCGGAAAAAATCCTGTTCGCCTGTGCTTAAGGCCTGGCAAAACGAGAAAACATGTTTCCATAATTGTTTCTTCGTCTTGACATGGTTGAATGCCGCGTTGAAACAAGGAATGTTTCTTCCGTGTAGCAGACTCATATTTTGCTTTTTGGAAACAAAAATTGACGCTGGAAACAATGCTTTCCGTGTGGCAAAACTGGGAAACATTGGGGAAACATGTGCTCGCTGTGAGTGTTTTTGGAAACATGTTTTCTCGTTTTGCCAGGCCTTTAGTTTCATGGACTTTTTTGAAGATATTTGGACGGACCGGCGCAAACAATGTATAAGAGACTATGAGACTGATGTTATAGGTTGTCCTACCATCTCCGTCCGCATCAGTGTCACACACATCTCCGATCTCGTCGCCATCCATGTCCTTTTGATCACGGTTCGGAATGTCAGGACAGTTATCACAATCGTCTCCGACTTTATCGCCATCTTTATCTTTCTGGTATCTGTTGTAGACGCCCGGGCAGTTGTCCTTAAAGAAAACGAAAAACAACGGCAGATGCTGTAATGCTACAAAGGGAGAGGCAGGATTACTTGTGATAGAATAATCTATGGAATACACTGATTCACAAAAGCGGAAAAACCAACCCGCTCTAAAGCAAAAACAAGTAACCGCGTGCATGAAAAGCGCGGGAAAACGTGCGCGAGGTGGCAAGTGCGCGAAAGCCCATGATTGGTAGACAAGGTAACATTTGTGCCCTGATTGGTTAAAGCACATTTCACGCCTGCCTTAAAGCAATGAGGAGCGTTTGCCAATTGTTTGGACACCACTCCAGTATCAAAAGCACGACGTGACTCATAGCGTCTCTCCTTCAATATGAAATTTCACGAGAGCATCGGAAGTCTCTCTTCTCCGCAGAGGCCTCCTTCGTGTTTCGTACGGGCTGGGAAATGGGGAGAGGTGAAAAGTAAGCGCGCAGAGCCTGGAGAGAATCGAAACGAAAGCGCGCACTCCCCCTATTTTTCATTTTTTCGTGTTTTTCGCCTGCCCACACTGAATGTGCCTCTGCGGAGAAGAAAGATCGGACGTTGTTAAGAGCAAAAGTAGCCATAAGGATGCGCCAAGGCGTTACCCGCTAGCTTGCGACATGCCAGCCTGACATTTAGCATTTATTCAATCTTAAATCCAAGCCTTGGGCTAGGAAGAGCCTATAGAATTGCTTTAAAGAACGCCTTCAAAAAATGCGGAATTACCCTGTCATCTATATATCTGTCGCCATCTGAGTCCTGTTCACACATATCTCCTGCACCATCGTTGTTCATGTCCTCTTGGCCTGTATTTGGAATATTTATGCAGTTGTCCTATGAATAATGAGGAAAACACAGTATTAAAAAGTGTCGATGTTTTTCTTGGTGCGAAAGAAAATCTTTTGACCGGTTAAAGATTGACAGCTTTCTTACATCTTCATTCTTGACCAATCAAGACAGTGCCATGTTTGCCGGAGGCAGAGAATCGAAGAGCTCTACTTTCTTGTTTACAATTTTAAGGTGCCAGTCTCACCTTAACACAGCGAGTGTCCCCAGTGCAGTTTAATGCCTTGTCAGGAATTCCGTCCATATCATCATCAGTATCACATACAAATCCATTTCCGGCCAGACCAGGTTTACACTGCAAAACAAAGAAGCGATTGAATAATTTCACTCAATGGCAGCGAGAAAATCATGACAGAATATTTGAAGCAATAAAAAAAAATAGACTATTATTTTTTGGTTTCCTGCGACACAAATATAAATTTTGGCTGTTCAAAAACCTGGTAGAATCCGCGACATATAGATAGTACCTTTAAACCAAGGTAACAATATCGTTTTCCTCACCCTACACTCGAAAGTCAATCCTTTCTTTCTCGGTATGCATTCAGCTCCCTGACCACAAGGGTTTGATTTAGGATCATCAGAGCAATACTTGATGACAATGCACTCATTGTAAGGATCACCAACATATCCATCCCGACACGCACTGCACGAGTAGCTGCCCTGAAATATACAGTATTCAATCAACAAATGACACGTCAGTTTTATAAAATTACATCTTGCTCATATTCAACTTCATCATTCAACCATCATTCATTATTATTACATTGCTGACGTAAACTTACCTCTGTGTTTATGCATTTTGAATGAACAGAGCAGCCGCCATTTTTCCCATCGTTACACTCGTCAATGTCGTTACAAATCTGACGATACAAATAAGACTAAATAAGTTGCACATATTAAAGCTATGATTCATTCTGCATATCGTCCGCATGTTCGAGACACAAAATTGCTGCAAAATGGGCCCTTTGCAGTCAACGGTTACATGGCCAAAATAACACCTTGCTGGATGGCAAGCTACGCGCTGGGACATCCAAGCCAAAGCGACTTCGACCAGTTATGCTTGACTTTTCTGTTTTGAATGTCCCAGAGCGTAGCTTATCTTCTAGCATGACGGATTTTCAGGGGCGGATCCAGGATTTCAAAGGGGGGGGGGGGGGGGGTGGATGGCAGACCAATAGGACCTAACCCTAACCCTAACCCTAATCCTAAGTGGCGGTAGACGGCGAAACGTGGCGTAACAACAACCAGACATGAGCGAGAGCTATTTTTTCTTTCTTTATTTTCTATTTCAAATGAAGTGTCATTTCGAATTTTTTTTACTGAAAAATGGGGGGTGGATATCCACCCTATCCACCCCCCCCCTGTATCCGCCCCTGATTTTGTACCATGTGACCGCAACCTGCAAAGGGCCCATTAGCATATCAACAACAACAACAACAACAAAAACCTTTATTAAACATGTCTGTGGTATTTAGCATTGCTGCTAATTGGGGACACACACACACAGTCTTCTAATGGCCACACTCTTGAGGGGCCGAGGCACTGTATTAGTTAAATGTCTTGCTCATGAACATAACACAAGGACTTGGGCCCCGTTCTTGCAAAGGCCATCCCGGTTAATACGAGAGAACTTTCAGCTCGGCTAAGGTCACACTATGAGAGGCTAGTTTGTGTAACTTGTTTAAAAACGTGAATGAAAACGCATTTCAATAACCACACGATGCTACCCCTGTTTGATTGACAACTGTTGCTTGGCAACAACGACGGCGTTCTACCTTCAAAAATGGTAGGTACCAGTGTTTTCGTTCATTGTCAGTTGGTTATTTTTCCAGGAAATAAACCTTTTTTCAAGTATAAGATATCGACAATCAACAACGTATTTAACCTGTTTGATGTTTTCAGCAAAATCCGCTCCAATGCCCATTGTGGAATTACCCAGAAATCCTTTGGGACAGGCACTGCACTTAAATCCCGGCTGTAGATTGGTACAGGTCGTGTGCGGCGAACAGGGTAAATACAAACACTAAAAAGATAAATAGAAAATATTAGGATTTGAGATATCTCAGTCTCTGTCGTAAATTGTGGGAAGGTTGTTTAGCAGTTCCCCCCCCCCCCCCCAGAATGTTCTACCGTGCCAGACAGCTTCTTTTTTTTTTTATAAACGAGTATTAATGGATGACAATAATATTCTGAATATTGCTTTGGAATGTCGATGAGGATCTTCTGTTTTAGATTTTTTTAAGCGATTTACATGTTAAAGGCGATAAATAACTATCTGAGAAGACTAGGAGAAGTCACCGGCTCAT
>NW_027558201.1:0-50547 GCF_052425735.1 Oculina patagonica
TTAAAAAAGAGATTTGAAATTTGTAAAGGATCAAAACATTTTTCTGCAAAAATCTTCCTCCATGTGCAAAACTTGAATGCAAATTTACAGTGTTGAAGGTGGGAGGGGTCAAGTCCTTTTATATTGTGCGCCTTCGTGTTAAAAAACGGCAATATTTCTTTATTCAACTAAAATGTTCGCCTTCCTTTAAAAAAATTACGACGGTATAGAATAGCGATACATTTTGAAGTGCTTTTTGATAATCAGACATTAATCTTTAGAGCCTCACTGAATGTATCAGAGCCTTTGTCAAAACCAGTTTCTGAATGCTACACAGGGCAGAAATTTAACTAACAACGCGCAAACGTTTTCGAAAGAGATTGCTTTAAATTTTTTTTCAATAACTCGAAAACGAGGTTTTTTTGATTTTTGCGAAATTGCTTGCACTAAATTAAAGTTGTGCCTAAATCTTTTTCGTATTTTGCGATGATAATTTTTTGTCTTGCTTGCTTTGTGTAGCAAACCGAAACGAATGGTTTTGACATGGCTCGCTTTTATCTCTTGAAGGTAACTTGGCAAGCCATAAAAATATCCAATTGGCTTATAATTACTCGGAAATGTTTGTGTTTTCTGAAATGGCTAAAAATGACGGACGTTGGGAGATTCGATCGTGCATAGAGGGAGGGAGTTGTTTAAATATTTACGCAGGAGTTTTTCCTTTCGAAATACTTATGGCTTGCCTTTCCTATCTTCTTGAAATGTAACTTATATGGGGTGATATCACGTTAAATAGCAATGACCTGAACGATGGGCAGCTAGAAATCTATTTATATAAACGAGACGAGCAGGTTAAAATTACTACAAATGCAAAGTTTCAGCACCCTTGTTTGAACATTGAGGAAGGTGGAGACATTTTGGAATTGCTTCAAGAGAGTTTGTTAGCGGGCCTCAAGTTACCCGGCTATATAAACATTCTTAAAGATTTTGATTTATAAGTGTTTTCACCCTTCAATGTCGTGCTGAAACGTTGCAGTTGTACAAATTTTAACCTGCTTTTCTCGTTTCTGTAAATAGATTTCTAGCTGCTCGTCGTTTAAGGGATGACTATTTAACAAGATATCACCATAAAGTTCACCATCTTCTACACAAATAAGAGATTGGATTCCAAAATCGTTTCGCTTACAAATACTTGTACAAGTGGCATCGAAAAGTTTCAACCAGTTTGTGTATAAGATGGGGTTATGTTGTAATTTTTTGGCGGGAAAAATTTTAGGGGTTACCCTCTTAAAATTTTTGTCAACAAAGTTGTCAGGGGGAACTCTGTGCAAATTTTTCCAAATTTTCCCGCCAAAAGACTTAGTATATATAGGAGGAATTTTTTCTTTACACCTTTGTAATTAATTTAATTGAATTTAAATAAACTAATTAAAGTTAATTCGTAGACAATTGACTTTATATTACATAATTAAATATTGTTGAGATCAATAAAAGAGACAAAAAAGCAGACTTCAAATGTCTTTGAATGTTGTTTATTTTATTGTGCAAATTAAATAATACATGAACTATTAAGTTACAAATACATAGCACTTTGATAAATTTTTTTTAAAAAATCGGCGCATGCGTATTTTAGGCGCCCGTATTTTTTAAGTTTTTTGGCGGGAAAATAAAAATTTTCAATATGGATTTACTGACAGTGATTTAGAGGAAGCCAAAAATAAAAAAAATGGCGCATGCGTATTTTAAGCGCCCGTATTTTTTCTAAGTTTTTTGGCGGGAAAATTTAAAATTTTAACATAGATTAACTTGTAAGCTTAGTTTTGGAAATCAAGACAATCTTTTCCAAAATATCATTTAAAAAAGAATTTTTAATCTTGTTCAACATTAACACAAAATTAAGCATGTTAAGAAATTTTGGCTTTTCAAGACAACGAATGTTTACAAAATATTTTTGAAGACGAGAAAATTTTAATTTGTTGTTATAAATGAGCTTGTTTTTCAAAAATATTCAATGATTTTTACCAACTTAAAAATCATTTGCCTTCAAAAATAATAAATAATTTTAAGTTGCAATTTTGGCAAACAGACAATTCATTCTAAAATTCATCAGTGAGGAAAAAAAATCATAGCCTGCTGGGATAAACGCGAAGGCTGACTAAAAATTGGGCTTACCAGGAAAAATTAAAGTTGAATTGCGAAAATAAATTGAAATATACGATCAGGACGCGCGTGATTTTAAAGAATAATAGTGTTGCGTTACACTATCAGTCACCGAACATATGTTTATATTCACGACGATCAACAATGTAACGCAACACCGCTAATTCTCAAGAGTCACGCACGCCTCAATCATATTGTGTATAAAATAGATTAAACCGAAAACTACTTCGTCAAGATTTTTTACAGAAGCCCAATTTATAGTCCGCCTTCTTGTTTCTTTTTTATCCAATTGCGATTAAATTTGCTATCTGAACGTGGCACCGGAAAAAAATTACTGACACCTAACATTAACCCAACGTATTCAATGAGATGCAGACACTTAGAACGTTTAGAGAATTTGTCGAAGTTATATTGACGTCTTGTTTCAAATTTAAAGTCAAATTGACTGGTTTTTAAGAGAAAACTAAAGTTAAGAAAAGAAAAAAAAAACAACAACAACAAAACAGAAACGAAAACGAAAACAAAACAAAAAATCAACAAATGGAAATTTCTCTGGGTTTGCCTCTCATTAATAAGTTGAACCACATGTTAGATACAACTTATTCTTAATAGTGTCTGTAATGAAGATACATACAGTTGGATGCATTTAATTCTAATAATCTCCTTTCTGGTATGCTCCGCTGTTTTGTGTTTCCATGATCAGTGATTTACTGGTTTTGTCTTGTTTGCTTTGACTTGTCCTTGTCCTCTACTTGTCTTGAACTTTATGTCAGAAATCCTAAAAGAAATACAAATGTTGAATTTAACACAAGAAGCGCATCTTCAAACATTAATCGTCCCCAGTTTTTTAAAGTATTCTTGCTCCTTTTGGTGTTTTTGCTAACCACCTTCACTAATAATCTGAGCTATGCTCACATTTTTTTACGTTAAAGAAATTCAGAACCATGCAAAGCTATAAATTCTCCTCACTGATGGTTGTTTGGGTAATGCTACATCCCCAGGGTGCAACATCACCCAATTAACAAGTTTACCTTGTCTGCTTGAAAAATAGATGTACTATTGGAAATTGCGGTATGGAAAAGCAAGTGATCTTCTCGAGTTTATAAGTGTATTTTTTTATGTAAGTTAACCATGAGCGAAGTTTATAAAAACTCGGACGTACAAGCAAATTCATACGCCCAACGTGGAACAAGGCGGGGGGCGTGGGGGTGGGGGAGGGGGGTGCTGGATGCAGCCCCTACCCAGGGTTTTCGTTCTATTAAGGAGCAGTGAAATTATTTTGCACTGATTATAAAGTCCTTAGCTTAGTTTACAAGAGTTACATTAAGCTTTTTGTTCTTGGATTTCACCATTTTCTAAGAAATTCAAAAAAATGACGGAAATTGATGCAAAAGCCAGAAGCCAGAATGCTTATAGAAAGCAAAAATAAACAAATCGTACGCTTTTGTTTCAAAAAATACTGGAACAAACATGCAAAAATGTTAATAATGACGATTTTTTGGCTAGACCTGCTTGTAATTATGATCACTGATTCGCTGTTTTCACCGTTCCCATAATACATATTGTTTACCTCGCAAAATTTTTGCATAAGCATTGTTTTCAATTTCTCTTGGGATTTACAATGACGTACAATCGTCCCAAGAGAAATTGAAAACAATGCTTATGCAAAAAAAACCTCAAGGAGGGTTCTCCCTTCTTTGTATATCCGAGGGTAAAATTAAAAATCTTGCTTCCTTTAAACAAATTGAAGAATATTTGTCATAATTAAGTTGACCGTGAGGGTGTTAAATTCAAAATATGATTTGTCGGTTTAAATTTAAAGTCATGTGTGAGATGTGTTAGGTTGAGATCGAAACATTGTTTCTAAAAACAAATAAACTTTGATCTACCGACAAAAAATTGTCATTTACACGGTCAAATATATTTTTCACATAAAATTGTCGCAAAAAATGCTCGTGTAAACGAAGCTTTAGTTTTCAATATTGGATGCACAGATCAAAACATAATTTCTCATTTAAAAGCTTAAGCGATCTGTCCGAATGAAACATATTGAAATTACTGGGGAGAATTCAAAGTTCGATTTAAAGTCAAAGAATCGAAGCTGACACTTTTGTAACTGTGAGGTTGTTTGGTATACATCGGCTTAGCCTAAACATTCACTATTAAACTCTGTACGTTTTAGCAATTTTCGTCAACGTATCCAAAGTTTTTTCAATTCTTTTGTCCAATCAGAAAATAGAACGAACATTATCGAATATGTTACATACGTCGTGTTGTTGCTATGACAACACTTTGGTAGTAACTTAAGGAGGCTCGATGTAGTTTTTTTAGCCCTAGGGTGGTCTTTTTAAAAATGAAAATTATCTAGGAAGCCAATCTTCGATTTTCGCCAAAATACACCACAATGGTCAAATATGACCAAAGTTTATTTTTTTACCGGTCACTAAGTCACAAAGGTTACCATAGCAACGATTGTCGTTTTCTTTTGTTTTTAAACAAGGCCGATTTTCTCGAAATCTAGACTGACACTTGGTATTCATTTTTTAATATTACAAAGAACAGTACATTAACTACCTGTAGACGAAATTTAAAAAAAATCTGTAAGAGCGTTTTCAAGTAAATCGGGAATGTAGTTTTTCGCAAGGTTTTATGGTTTCCCACAGTTGGCACTCCATATCTTTCATCAAATTAAAGCAACAAGAATCTTCTCTTTGGTGAAATATCTTCGATGGTTATAAACATTTTTTAACTTGAAAGGAGCTCTGTCAACGGCTACGATTACGAAATGATTAATTTTCGAAAACTGCGCTCAGACAATTCGAAACAACGTAAAAGCGCGTATTTCATCTTAAACGGAATAACTTTAAAATGCTCCTACATAACTCTTTGAGAAATGGTCAGCAATAAGAATGATGTTTGCGCTTTTTATTGCAGTCGAAACGGAGAACACAAAACTATTGTAAGCCACAGAAAATAGCACCGAATTGTGGCTAAGTTTCAGTGGTCGTTTACCTGCTGTAGCGTACGATTTTGTTTATTCTGGTCCTTGTCTATTTCCTTCTTAATTCACGTGCAATGAATATTTATTTAAATTCCCGCGCTTGACGACGCAGCAGCTCGTGCGTAATTTAGTATGCAAAATGGTGTAAATATGTTAATAAATAAATAGACGTACACGTGTATGCATCAAAAAACGAAAGATTGTTGCAAAAGAAATCGCAAAATGGGTTTTAGAAAAGATCATTCAGCACTTTCAGTCTTAAAAGTTTGTATATTTTTGTTTAAAAAGTTGAGATCACAACAAAAATAAAAGAACTGCGTAGATGTTGTTTATTACTTATTTATAAGGATGAGCTTGTTAAACGTGCCGCCATTAATTATTCTCTCTTCAATTAATTTAGCATAAACGCATGACAGACTAAGCGCGGGAATTTGAATAAATATTCATTGCACGTGCATCAAGAGGGAAATAGACAAGGACCAGAATAAACAAAATCGTACGCTACAGAAGGTAAACGACCACTGAAACTTAGCCACAATTCGGTGCTATTTTCTGTGGCTTACAATAGTTTTGTGTTCTGCGTTTCGACTGCAATAAAAAGCGCAAGCATCATTCTTATTGCTGACCATTTCTCAAAGAGTTATGTAGGAGCATTTTAAAGTTATTCCGTTTAAGATGAAATACGCGCTTTTACGTTGTTTCGAATTGTCTGAGCGCAGTTTTCGAAAATTAATCATTTCGTAATCGTAGCCGTTGACAGAGCTCCTTTCAAGTTAAAAAATGTTTATAACCATCGAAGATATTTCACCAAAGAGAAGATTCTTGTTGCTTTAATTTGATGAAAGATATGGAGTGCCAACTGTGGGAAACCATAAAACCTTGCGAAAAACTACATTCCCGATTTACTTGAAAACGCTCTTACAGATTTTTTTTAAATTTCGTCTACAGGTAGTTAATGTACTGTTCTTTGTAATATTAAAAAATGAATACCAAGTGTCAGTCTAGATTTCGAGAAAATCGGCCTTGTTTAAAAACAAAAGAAAACGACAATCGTTGCTATGGTAACCTTTGTGACTTAGTGACCGGTAAAAAAATAAACTTTGGTCATATTTGACCATTGTGGTGTATTTTGGCGAAAATCGAAGATTGGCTTCCTAGATAATTTTCATTTTTTGTCTCGTGACGTCATGACGTTGTCATGACGACACGAGATATATCTACAGGGGGAGAGGTGCATTCCATGCGTGTTTGCTTTCTGAGGCCGCCGAATTTTCCCGCCATGTCAACATTTTTCCCGCCATGTCAACATTTGCTTTGTGAGGCCGCGGAATTTTCCCGCCATGTCAACATTTGCTTTGTGAACTGAGGCCGCCGGAATTTCGTATCAAAGAACAGATAATGTTTCTTAACAAAGGTCGCAACTAACGCGCTGGTTTATCAAACTGTAGATTAGGAGTATTTATTGTAAAAGGCTTATAATGTAAAAACACAGGCACGCTTTACTGTTCTTAATTTTTTTTTTCTTTTTTACGTTTATTGCTGTAGTTAGTTCACAGTCCTCTTCGGGTCTTCTGATCGCTGCACTCCCACGATGATATTAAGCGTTGACCTTTTCTGTTAATAAACGACACACAATGCAGGCAGAAGAGATGACGTTTCTTTCTGAACTTGCAGCAAACGAGCAAATTATTAGTGGTCCAACAGGCAATATAAATGGAACAGAAATAAGGCCCCTTTTAGCTGGCGACATTGCCTATCCACTAACGAACTGGCTAGTGAAACCCTACCCGGACAGAGGACGCCTGACTCAGGAGCAGAGAAAGTTAAACCTGAACTTCGGTGCGCTACGATCTGTAGCATTTGGAATGTTGAAAGTACGCTGGAGAATTGCGTTGATAAAGATGAACAATAAAGGAGCATCCTAAAATAGACTATGATTGCTACGTGAGTTTTGCACAACATATGTATTAAAAGGGGTGACAAGGATAACAACGATTCAATAACAGAAGATAAACGATTAGATAAAGACAATTATTTTGATGCTAAATCTTAAAAATATCAACTGTGGCATTTTTTTGTTCGATTTGCTTGCTTTGGGCGCTTGCTTGCTCTGGAACATTTCAGCCGATCGTTCAAATCTTGCGTTGTGCTGTTCCATACTTTTTTCCCACATTTCAATAAAAGAACTCTGACAGTCTGGAGTCGTACTTTTTTGCCTTTCTTTTCCCAGGCGGTTCTGATTCATCGAGAGAAACATTTACACTTTCGATTTGCGAACCCTCGTTTACACTCGGCTCTGAGGTATAAAGGTGGAACTCATTGCCATTTTAATAATCGGCCATAGGAATCGGCCATTTTAGAGGGATCGATGATGTCGCGGTGTCCCATCACCTCAACAGAGATGTCGAAATAGGGAATCCTTCGTTAATTTTCTGAATTCCATCTTCTCCAGTCGAGCGAGATCGCTGCTTGAACTGCTTGAACTCGTACTCTAGATTCTTCACCTGCTGTAGCATTCTCTGGCTTTCTGGACACCTTTCTTTATACAAAGAATAGATATCGTTCCAGATTTTGATTTTTTTTCCTCTTTGTGAAACTCCCCACAGCTTACTGAATTTGGGGGCTCACGCTTCAAGAAGTTCGTACGTTTCTTTCTCAGTCCTATCAGCAGCCGACTTAACGCGAGGTTTTTTCGTTTTGTATTTGCCGTAGCAAGTACTTCGACATCAATTGCAACTGAAGACTGAGGCGATGGCAGCGATGGCGTGCTTCTTGCCAGTAGAATTAGTGATTGCAAGCGAATTGGATCATGTGCAGGCTCTGGACCTGCTGGCAGGCTTCGCAGTTCAGCTGGATTATAAAATGTGGCGCTTTTCAATGGAAATGGCCAATGTTGGCCGCCGTTCATTGGCTGATCTGAATTTGCTCCTCTTGCAAACCGTCGATTTAAGTTATCGCGAAAGGAACAAAATGCGTGATTTGTGATTGTGTGAATTTTCTTTTTACATAAAGAAATGAGCGTGTCATACAAGTCTTGCGTGTTCTGATAACGCATTTGATTGACATTCGATTTCCTGAGATTGTTTTGATAGCGTGTAAGTTATATTCGCCGTGATTAACTGAGCCTGAGGCGAATAATTGTTTTGGAAGTGCACTTCGGTTCTTTTGATCACGATACGTTGCCACGGCTACAAAGTAGGCTACTTTTTAACTGTTTTTTAAAAGTTGAAATTAGACCTGTTCACATCTGAAGTAATTTTTACTAAGCTATTACTTTTAAGAAAATTTTTCAAAAAATTAACAAATAAAAGAGGCTGACAAATGCGGTGTTGAATGATTGTTCAACAAAAGTTGATATACGATACAAGGTCAAACGGTGTCTTGTCAGTTGTTTACATCGAATGTAAGAATTTCTGTCTACCTAATAGAACTCGTCAAATATAAGTTATCTCTTTCGTTTATACTTTGCATTAGTCCTTTCTAACTGCCAGAGAGTAGTTTGCTTTCATGTGCTTTGTGTTCTACGCGGCGATAACTTGATTTCTGTTCGAAAAGTAGCCGGGCAGTGGCTTTGCCATGAACATTGTGTAGCAGTGTAGCGTTTCAAGAAAAGAATAGCTTAGTGTAGTGTGTCAAACTTATACAGATGCGATTACGCATCGTCTTTTACCGTAGTAAAAGGGCTCTTTACTTCGGGAAACTCACAAATCGTGTGTGACCGACATTTCCCAAGGTAAATTTACCGCGGTGTATTTCCCTGGATACATAAAAAAGAACAAAAGAATTGCCCATGAAAGTTACCATGGATACTATCCATGAAGTTACCGAGGTAAAGAGGTAGGTTTTTCAAGTACCCCAAGATAAAATGACCGATCGCGACATATACTCAAAGATAAGCAAAAAAAATAAACAGAGAAATTTGAAATTAAATATATGATGGCGCGAGGTTTAGATTTCCGGAGGTCAACTAAAAAAAATTGATTGATAAACTCTTATCGGTGGAGTGCCCATGCACGCTAACTTTCATTTTTCGGTATTCACGCTTATTATTACCATTTGGACTGTAGAACATTCTCAATTCTCACCAATCAAACAAACTAAATGTAAAACCAATGGAATGAATTTAAGTTTGGTGACAAACTAATGAACAGGAGATGACATTTCTTTTACATATTATCTCCCGAAATTATCGGAAAGGTATGGCCATAATGGAAAACCTTCAATGATCTTCATTGCCTTGCTGTGTGTTCAGATTACATGCCCAAGATAATAAAATAATTGAAGAATTTTCTTTCGCCAGCTTTTCTTTTTTTCAGTAAAGCGTTGCGTGAGACGGCTAAATGACGTCCCGCTCCTTGTATTCTTGGGTTTTTAAGAGGTGACTACCAACAGCGCTCTCTGTACTGAGACCCTCCCATCCTTTCGTACAGAAAAGGGAAGTCGCTAAAGGATATACTCGAGTACTCGTTAGAGCAAAACTTTGAAAGTCTACAATACAAATCTCGACCAACGGGCGTCGTGTTTGGCCTGTCTCTGTTAATTGCCTTCATACGCTCAAATGACTACGGTTACACCCTGCTGGTCCAGTATTGCATAGCTTCCAAAAATACCAAATAAACCAGAGACAACTGTTTGCCTGTATCCAATGTTATTTTATTATCTTGGGCATGTAATCTTCACACACAAGGCAATGAAGATCATTGAAGATTTTCCATTTTAGCCATACCTTTCCGATAATTTCGGGAGATAATATGTAAAAGAAATGCCATCTCCTGTTCATTAGTTTGCCACCAAACGTAAATTCATTCCGTTGGTTTTACATTTAGTTTGTTTGATTGGTGAGAATTGAAAATGTTCTACAGTCCTAAATGGTAATAATAAGCGTGAATACCGAAAAATGAAAGTTAGCGTGCATGTTTCCGGGCACTCCACTGATAAGAGTTTATCAATCAATTCTTTTATACCCATACCACGTTTGCGTGACAGTACAGAGAGCGCTGTTGGTAGTCACCTCTTTAAAAAGCCAAGAATACAAGGAGCGGGACGTCATTTGGCCCGGCGTGTCACGCAACGCTTTACTGAAAAAGAGAAAAACTGGCGAAAGAAAATTCTGTCTTCATTTCATTAGTTATTTCTATATTCTTATTTTTTAAATTTATTTTTATATTTTTTTTAAGTTACCCTCGACCCTCGACATGTTACCCTCGACTCTCGACATTTTACGCTCGACTCTCGACCCTCGACAATTAGCTACACCCCCGATTGAGTGTTCAAGGCAGCAAAAACGTGGTCTTTCTTAAAATGTGGAAAGCTAAATGGCTTGCTGATTTATAAGTATAAGCTTTTTTAATGGAACAAGTCAAGGAAGATCTATAGTGCATTTTCTTATATGTATTTCGATTTATAAACGGAGTCTTCGCTTTCTAATTTTTCGGTGTCTGAAGCACTGACATAGCAAAGCAGTAGAGGACTGTTGAAACAGTATGAATAATAAATGCGAGATGATGCTAGCAAGCACCCTCGAATTATCCACTTTCGCATTTCGCGCCGAAAACAGTATGAAAGATTGACCTTGATAAAGTGTTAAGTGTGTGACCGCAAACACCTCGGTAACGTATTCCCGCGTGAGTTTACCTTGTATTTACCTTGGGAATGTATGTGTAAAACGTTCGTTACAAACATACCGGCATTTCTATTTTCAGCGTTTTCGTCACAAAAAACATGTATGGAATACAGTAGAACCCCTATTAAGCGGCCATCCTCGGGGAAATGGCAACTGGCCGCTTAATAGGGGTTGGCCGCTTATTAGCATAAGACTTCTAAAAAGGTTACGTTTCTTCAATACAATATAGCATGAAAAGGAATAACGGAATCACATGAAGACGACAATAAACCTGTGTTTGAATGATTTTATCAGCCGTCATTTTCATTTTTGTTGAAAACAAAACCAAACATCGTATATTACATTCTTACTGGCCGCTAAATAGGGGCAAAAGCAATAGAAAAACGCTCATCGGGACGACAAAAAGGTGGCCGCGGCCGCTTAATAGGGTTGGCCGCTTAAGAGGGGTTTTATTGACAGTATTTTACTGACAGTAGTGGCGGGACTTTAGTAACTGGCCGCTAAACAGGAGGTGGCCGCTTAATGGGTGGCCGCTTAATAGGGGTTCGACAGTACTCTATTTTCTAATATTGTTCTTTGATCGTTAAAAGCGGGCAATGAATCGCAAAAGAAATCGAAAACAGCGCAAAACGGTCGGCGCAAGGTGACGTAGAGAGCAGAGGTGTAGTCTCCTAGTGAATGTTGTGTAACCCTCACTTCATGGTTGTTGTTAGTGGTCAATGGATGCTCACCAAACAGTTTCCGTCTTATTTCAAGTGCACCCTTTTTGGACTCGAGAGCAGAGTTGTAGTCTCCAACTGGATAGCCCCCACTGAAAGATAACTGTCAGCAGTCTCTGAATGTTCTTCACCAAACAGTTTCCGTCTGATATGCTTCTTGGGCTCAAGAACGGAGATGTAGTCGCCTAGTGAATGTTGTGTAACCCCTGCCCCAAACAGCCTCAGTCTGATGTCGAGTACACGCTTCTCTGACTTAAAAGCTTCTGAGCAGTCCCCTCTCCTGTGTTGAATGGCGGCTTGATCTAAATAGATGTCTGGAAAAACCGAATAGCGAATAGTCGCGAATAGTACGAATACTCCCGAATAGTCGCGAATAGCTATAGTATGTGATAAGTCGTGAATAATGGCCAATAGTAGCGAATAGTAGTTGGATAGTGACGAATAGTAACAAATAATGACAAATAGTTTCAAATACTAACGAAGAGTTGCGAATAGTGACGAATAGTCCTGGATAGCGACGATAACGAATAGTGACAATTCGAGACCAGAATACTCTTTACTACTGATCAAAGTCAATGTCTTACATTGATCTGTTTACTTTTCAGCATATATATATATACCACATTCTTCCTACCTTATTCTTACTTATTTTCGCGAGTACTAATTTTCGCGATTTCAAAATAATCGCGAAATTTAATACGCGCAAAAAAAGACGTTGCGCGAAATTTAAGCACGCGAAAATTAATAACATTATATCAAAACAGTAAAAATTTAAAATGTTTGAAACTGCAGCTATTTATCCTGGAAAATACATTTCCGTCTTGTTTTCGACTATCACCCTTCATCTGATTATTGTTTTCTTCAATTTGTAAATCGGCCAAAACCTCTTTAGTACAGTCACCAAAGTTTCCGTTTGCCGAGAATCCTTGTAGTTACATTGAACCAGATCTTTGTATATATCTAGTAGTTTCTTAGTCTTTGACGACTGAGCCATAAAACACTGACAAAATCGCAAAATTTAATACACTTTTGTCTTAATTTTTTTTTGCAATCGCGAAAATTAATACTCGCGAAATTCGGCTCTCGAAATTTCGCGAAATTAAGTACGCGCGAAAATTAGTAAGAATAAGGTAATTTGGAATGTCCCTTCTTTATAATCCTCTGCACCCTTAGCGAATTGAAACTGTCAAGTTGACTTTAAGACGAAACAAAACTACCTGGTAGAAAACTAGCCTTTGAGCCTGAGAACTTTACAAAAAAAAAGAAACAAGACATCTATACATCAAAAAGAATTAGAAGCGAACAATCATTTTATGAATTTATAGAACGAAAACAAGCTTAGCACCAAAACGAGGCTATACCTCGTGGTTAAAACATTGAAATCGCAAATTACACATATTGAAAAGAGAGTGTCACGAGACAGCCCAAAGGGCCTTTGATTTTAAAAGACCACCCTAGGGCTAAAAAAACTACATCGAGCCTCCTTAAGTAACAACTTGGCAACCGTATTGGGCACACAGTGTAAAATTTCCATTAAAATGACAGTCAAACCGGATGTTCTTTTGATTAGAACTTTGCAATGTTGCGGCGCATTGTTCCAATATTGATTGACAGTTTGCTCGTCGCAACTTGCAACTTTTAATTCAAATTTGTAAGGGAAATTCAACTTACCTGCCAGAAATGTCTTTTGCTCGATCACTGATCTTTCGATGTTCCAATGTCATGGATTTAATGTACTTCATGCCTTCCTCCTGAAACTGGAATGTAAAAAGTGATTGGATGAGCATATTGCTAGCATAGCATAGATATTCAGTCTCAAGATCTTAGCAATAATAGTTTCAGGCTCGCGCTTGGCAATGTATGACTTGCAACGAAATTCTATTTCCCCAAAACGATACCAGGAGAGGTCCGCAATGTGCGCAGTGCTAAGAATTATCAAGAATAGGAATTTTTACATAAACTGATCTTTTCCGCCTGAAGGGATGTACTAAAGTACACTTTGCTATTCCTTTCAAGATTACGAAAATAAACATCAACTAACCTGCCACAGATGAACTTAGTTCTTGCAATGGTCATTCGCGTTATCACGGTTCCAAATTGGAATCGTCTGCCTGTTGAGAAATACAAAAAGATAATCAGGGATGAGCGAATTATTACTTGTCTTCGTTTCCTTTTACAGTAACGTTACGTAACGTAACTTGACATAACGTAACGCTCTCTAGGTGCAAAGAAATCATGAGTAAGAATAGGGATTCTGGAGCGATTTAAGAATACCGGGCCATTTATTTACAAGTGAACGCTTTTTAGAACGTAGCATATAGAGCGAACCAAATTCAATTCTTATTAACACTGATCGCTTGAAGAGGCCTGCAACCTGGGGCGATAAGCGACATATTCAGGATAGACAATTTTCCGTGATCTGAAAGAGCCTAAAAATAAAAATGGCTGTCAAAATGTTCACTGCATTTACAGTTATAGTTTTCGGAGTTAACCTTACTAAAAACGCCGCCGAAAGTATTCTAGAAGTAAAAAATGCATTACAATTATCCGGTCAAAGAATGTTGCCGTTGTAAAATAATGCAAGCTGCAAACCCTTAATTCAAAGAAGAAGAGCCGTTATCCCGAGCTAATATATAAAAAAATTGAACCACTTACTAAAGTGAGTGGTAAAACGTAACGTTTAAATGACATACCGTGAACACGTCAAGAAAACTTTCATGTCTTCACTTCACATCTTCGATTCGCTTGCTGTTTCTGGCTTTCAAGCCGTCTCATGCCATCAAATTTCGCTCTAGAAAGTTTCTCCAATAGAAGTTTCAGTCTGGGACGTGCTGGGCAAAGATTCCTCTAACATGGAAACGGTATACGGCGAATTTTTAAGCAAGGAGTTCAAGGAGCCGAATTTCTAAACTCCGCGTGCGAAGGTGAAGAAGAACCTGAATAGTCAATGAGTGTAAAAATATTTGTAATGCAAATTCAAGTTGAGTTTTCAGTGGCGATGAAGGAGATTGGGATCAACGGGTCAATAAATCCCGGGACAAATGGAAAAAAAAAACTGAATAAAAACGTTTTTCACGTTCCTATGTATTGAGCTTCAAAAATATATCGTCTGAGCTTTCGGTCGGTATTCTCTTAGGTCCTCAGATTGATTGACTGATTTTGAGGCAAGCAAGAAAATTAGAGCGCTTTAGTTTGTTTTCTCATTTTAACTCGCTTGCGCGAACAATGCAATAAGAAAATTGAAAAAAAAAAACAGTTCGTTCTTCGTCAGTGTTCGCCTGTTAAGTTTCGTCCTTTATCTCGAGTTAACAGTTTACAACGAAAAGATTAATCCAACAGCACTTGACTTTACACTTTGATAAAGTATATTAAACATACGAAATTTGCCGTAAGACTATTAAGAACTGATGAGTTTTCATCGAAACTGATAAAGAGTAGGCAATAACGAGGGAATACACGGGCCTGAATATACAAGGCAACGCATTGGAGAGCAGACAGGCAACGCAAGAGAAACTACGTGAAATGCCCGAGATATCCATACGGATAGCTGATCTAAAAGGTGTGACTTTGACACCTGTTCACCATGGTCACGTGATGACACATCTTCTTGCGCACAATCGTCAGTTAAGATCGGATTATATTTGGATCTCAGTAAAACAATAGAGTTTACCTTCAAAAATAGCCAGTTTGGTCTCCACTCTGTAGCTCATTAACCAGAATATTATGTCTGAATATCTCCTAGAAATGCGAAGGAACGCTCAGGGGAAGGAGGTAGGGTAACTGCATGGGGGATAGTGGGATAGTAGCGCGGATTAGGAAGTGAAAGGGAGAACCTATAGCGAATGCACAGGGAACTCAAGAGGTGGAGGGAGCCACCGGGAACACCAGAGATGGAGGGAGGGGAGTATGGATTGAATATCAGGTATTTCCAGTAGCTAGTAAGATGAAAACACATTAATCGAGACTAACAAATGTATAAAATAGGTGTATTTTCAAACTTCTAAAGATGGTGACATTATTTACAATCCTATAGATAGTTTAGGCCGATTAATTGTACCAGCAGCCCAAGGGTTTGTTAAAATTTAGTTTCATTTCCATTTCAAATGGAAGAAAATTTTGTAATTATTTTCTGTTTTTTATTTATTTTTTCATGTGGAGTTGACGTCGATTTATATGTTAATAAACTAATCATTCAACTCCAATTCTAGCAACTTTCACTTTTCGGATTTTGACAGTTGTATTAACTTTTTAAATGTTAATTCCGTCGTGTACTTATATACTTATACTAATATGCTTCTTATATACTTCTGTCACACCATGATTAAAGTCAGTGATAAGAAAAAACAGAATTCTAAATTTTACAAGTGGTTTAAATAGGCTTCCACTTGTACCTTTATATTACGAACTTTCAATAAGCAACCTTAATTCTTAAGATCTCCGCACACGTGGGGACAAAGTTCAACGAGTTGAACTCCGTGCAACATGTCGCAGGGACAAAACTACTGCAAAATTCGTGTTTGCACGAGCCATAAATTATTAGCACACAAGAGGGGACGTGTCGCTCCAACATGTCCCGCTACATTCTCTTGCGTGTACATATTGTGATTTTGTCGCTGCTACATGTCCCCGCTACACGTCCTTGCTACATGTTCTCTCAGTGTGAACAACACATGATTTTGTCGCTGCTACATGTTGCTGCGACATGTTCCTACGGGTGCGGAGACGTTTAGTCTCCTTGGATTGTCACGCAACGCGTTACTTGATTTTGCCTTGAATCGTCACGCAACGTGTTACGTCACAACCCAAATAAAGGCTGCAATATTTCACAAACATATTAAAACTACGTATGCTTAAGTTAACGGCTTTAAAACGTATTTAATCTTCGGTGTGAAGGGGCATACAACTCTTAAAACTAACAACATCTACATTTCTTACGTATTAACTACTATCTACATTTTTACGTCATTTTATCTGTCAGTCTCTAGCAAATTCTCTAACAGTCATTAGCAGGCACTTAGTCCTTTTCTGTTGTGTCCGCGAATCTGATTGGTTCTCTGCAGTTTTCTATTTGCTGATAAAATATCACGATCGCGCGCACGTTGTATTTGAGAGGGAACACTATTCTTGTTTTCTGGCTTAAAAACACATAAAAGTGCAATATCGTCTGCAGGGCGTTTTACCTCCAAAGATAAAAGTACCCTTGGGAGGGAGATAAAATTGTAGTTTCTGAGGCTACGTTTACACGGGACCGGAGCAGAACCGTTCCGAACCGGACCGGACCGGATTCTGTTCACACGGAACCGTTTGGAACCGATCCAGGTGTTTACATGGGACCCCTTTGGAATCGGTCCGCAACGGATCCAATACTGGACCTGCAAAACAGCAGGTCCAGTTTTGGATCCGTTCTGGATCGGTTCCAGAACGGTCCCTTGTAAACAGAAGACCTGTCCGGTCCGATTTTCGGACCGGGTTTGTTTGGAACAGGTCTCGTGTAAGGTCTCGTGCCTGAACTACAATCCTTTTGCGTGTCTAGTAACACATTTGACTACTCGCCCTCGTTTTCTATGAGCGATAGTCAACTCGGCTGCGCTTCATTGACTATTTGCTCATAGCAAACTCGGGCTCTAAGTCTTATTGTTAAACATAAGCAATCGGTTGCTAGAGCCAGCTCCCTCAAATAGTCACGTCGACTAGGTTCTTGACCAACCTGGTAACAAAAATCGTGGACGCATACAATTCTTTGACACATTGTCTTTCTTAAAACTATAGTTGCAGTGAGAACATTTTAAAGAAAAACATTTCTATTTGAAAATGTAGACAATGGCTCCTCGAGGTAGGTCACGTGGTATTCGACGACGTGGCTGACGTCACAAGCCGTCTACAGCAATGACGATGAGCTTGCCATCTTGAAGACAAACAAAGATGTGTGTATTATCTCTCGCCAGCGAGACGGAACGGATTGGAACTAGAAGGTTCATCTTCTTTACCACTTGGAAACTGCAAGGAAGGAAGGGGAACTTAAGTTAGCTAATCAGAATGCGTTATTGCCGGTCAAATATTTTATTGGCAATTGAACGGGTAAAGTTTGAACAGCTTTTTTCCAATCATCAAGTTTTGTAAGAAACCTTTTATTAGCCAAGCTTGCCAGGGAGTTTATACTACTCGGAGTATAAGTGTTGTAGTTTAAAATGAATTTCAGGCCAAAATGATTTTAAACAAGTTTGATTTGTATTTTGTTTTGTTTCAGATTTGTTACCATAATCCTTAAACAAAGAAAAATACAAATCAAACTAGTTTGAAATCATTTTGACCTGAAATTAATTTAAACTACAACATATTAGCCCTCGGCCTTCGCTGTTCTGATCGAGCGCACCACACTGAAAGACTTAACTTTTGGGTCTTTTCCTTCCGACCTCTGACGATCGTCCGAAGAATTTTGAAGATGTTAGGAATAACAAGTTTAAGTTCAAAAGAAACCGGCTAAAACCAATAACCTGCACGCATGCGCACAGTCAATTACACGCGCAGCGGTAGACATGGTCAGCATACTCGACACCAGACCTTTGCTTTCTTGACTACGTCAGTCATGTGCAAACGCTAAGGGGTTTGATATTGCCATGAACCGCTGTTTTGTCCTAGTAAGGACTTATCAAAATGGCATTGCCAGGCGAAAAGGGTAAAAATCATCAACCCTATATCTTCGTTTGCTACAGTTATCTGTCCAAGGGTTACTTTTAATCCCAGCTTCATTGTAAAGCATATGGAGCAATGGCTGGGACTGGACAATAGTCCCGGCAATGCGTATGGAGACGTGAATCCATCTAGGAATACGTGTGTGACATATTTCCAGAACTGCCCTACAAACAAACAAATGGAAAAAAACAAACAAACAAACAAACAAACAAACAAACAAACAAAGATCTCAAACCTGTGCAACTCTCTGATCTCCAGTCTCCCATTGGTACCCCCGGTAACAATATATTCACCAGAAATTAAGACATCCGCTACATCCTCTTTTAATTTAACGTCTTTTGACAGAAGTTTTCCATTGATAGAGTATCTACACAGGGCGCGGTTGGATTCTTGCTTGCAGAACACTACGATGTTTCCATATTCGGATAGAGCCAGGCTGGTCACGTGACATGGGCTTGGCTGTGTACAGAGTGCCGTTCTCATGGGTCTTAGCGTGACGACATACTCTCCTTTTCGTGCTGTGTAAATGATACATGTCCCATCCTGTTGAGGAGAAATCCTTACGTTAGTATTACCGCATATTGATGTTTTTTGTGCGTGTCAGCCCGACTTTGACAGTGAACTTGGTAAAGGCACCCTACTAGTTAAAATTAGCCAGGTTCATGGGATTTATCAGAGCGGTTTTCAATGGAGTGTCATTGATGTTATCGAAATTGCTTTCGTTTTGCTTTTCGACGCTCTGTGAATCACGGCTTGCTCACGCATGTCATGGTGTTTATGTTTGGCATTTGCGGTTGAAAAGAATAGTTTGTAGGATAGTGTCTGGGGGGGGGGGGGGGTAGGGGGGGGACCACCAAAAAAAAAAAAAAAAAAATTATCGCCTCGGCTTCCCTCTAAGGACTTCTAAGTCACATTAGTTGGTATTTTACCCTTGTCGCCTCTCGCGCTAATCACTCGACACAACCAATTTCCTCGCGCACGCAGATTCGACCCCCAAAATCCTTAGTAAATTCCCCCTTGTATCGAGTTTCCCCCTGGGTAGATATAGTGTTTTTTTGGGTGAAAAAAATTCCACTGTGCATAATTTTTCTAGTGCATTTATTTCTTTAAGGTGCGTCACACAGGCGATTTTTGTCGCGCAACTCAATGCAATATTTGTGGCTCAAGTACTCAAGAAACCAGCAAGTCCGTTTCCCAAGAAATCGGGTTAATAGTTGGTTTTTTTTTTGGGTAATTACGCAGACATGCATATTTTACATCAAAACACTACCTGAGAACCGCTGACCACCACGTCGAGCTCCCAACTCATGGCAACACACGTGATTGGCTTGTCATGACCATATAAGGTCTGCAAAGGCGTGCGCTTCAACTCCTGAGCCACTCCTCCCTGGTGGGCGATTCCCCACAGGCGACACGTGGTGTCACGTGATCCGGTTATCAGATGATGACCATCGTCATCCAATGACACGCAAGTAATCACGTCTATAAACAGGACACAGATAAACTAACAAAATACATTACTAGAACTAGCCACTGACTATGGAAAATGGTTGCATAAAATATATTGTTTGTGTCATATAACAAAGACAATTAGATAGAACTAATCATTCTCATTTTCTACAAGCGTTATTTAACAGCGGCCACATCTCTCTTTTTTCACGCTATAAGAGCTAAATCACGCAATTTTGGGGAGATTTTTTTTTTTTTTTTTTTTTAATAACATATAAAAAAAGGGTCCCCCCCCTTTCCCAAAAAAAAATCCAGTACTTTTCCAGGACATTTCAAGGACTCAGATTGATTTTTCCAGGACTCCAAAATTAACATGAACCCTTTCACTCCAAAGGGATCAATATTATTTCTCCTTACTTTCTGTAAATTTCTTCTCATGTTAGTTCTGAGAAATCAATCGCTAAATAACAGATTTCCAGAACTTTCAAAGACCAGTGTTTTTTTTCCAGGAGTTTCCAGTCTTGGAAAGTGCCACAAAAAATTACAGGACTTTCTAGATTTTCCAGGACCCGTACGGACCCTGAAAATACATTATCCCTGAAAAGACTTGGACCAATTTTAGAAGGAAATAGCTTATTATCGAGGCGCTGAATAAACCATACCGTTTCTTGCGCAATTTGTTTTAAATTTTATTTTGTGCTTTCTAAGACAATAAAATCCCTGTGTATTCAATATAACCGATGCATACCTGTATGGGCCACAATTCTTGTCAGCTGTTTCCCCCTTGTAGTAAAAACTCTGAAACTGTTGTCCCAGTGGCCAGCGGTTATAATTAGCTTAGCATCATGGGTAATGGTAAACAAGCGTGACGTAACCTGTAAATCAGGATTGAACGGGCCTGCGATACAACGGCGTAATCTGCAGCGGAAGAAATGGTGTTAACTAGTGTGTGATCATTTGAGTGAAAGCTATTATGCAGTTTATTATGCTGTACAAGGTGGTTCTAACTTGAAGTCTATGGATTAAACCTAAGTGTATGACCATTCAAAAGAAAGCTATTGAGCAGTACTTTCATGTGGTACTGTTTATTATACTGTACAAGGTGGCTCTAACTTTTAAGTCTGTGGATGAAACCCTAGTGTGTGGCCATTCAAAAGAAAGCTATTGAGCAGTACCTTCACGTGGTACTGTTCAATATGCTGTACAAGGTGGTTCTAACTTTTAAGTCTGTAGATAAAACCCTAGTGTGTGACCATTCAAATGAAAGCTATTATTGAGCAGTACTTTCATGTGGTACTGTTCATTATGTTGTACAAGGTAGTTCTAACTTTTCAGTCTGTGGAAGAAAACCTAGTGTGTGACCATTCAAATGAAATATATTGAGCAGAACTTTCTCGTGGTACTGTTAGCTTTGCAAACGTTTGAATAAGTCGCATTTCAATGTCACCGTTATCAATTCATACCTGTTTGATGACACAGAAGGGTCCATTTCAAAGGTGAATGGTTTTGTTCTAGTCTTGGAGTAAGGTAACCAGTCCTGTAGCCCCACAATGCCATTCTGGCTGATAGTGATCATGTGTTCAGGCATGCCTGAGTGAATCAGTGATCTGGTGTACACCTGGGACACTGCTGCGAACACCAGTGGGTCAGTAGCATCAGATACCTGGTAAGAAAAGAGATTGGGGATTTATTTCTAAACAAACAACAGTGGAACCCCGATATAACGATCCTCGATATAACGATATTTCCGGTATAACGATGAATATTCTATGTCCCGGCAAAAGTTACAGTAAAATGTATGGCACAGAACCTCGATATAACGATCTTCGATATAACGATATTCCCGATATAACGATGAGAATTAAGCGGACCGAACGTAAAATCGGCTTCCCCGATATAACGATATTATCAGTACACAGTCACAATTTAAGCAAAACATTGAATTTACTACAACAACATAACAGTAACAGAGTAATCTCTAACGTTTCTGACAACAGCTTTATACGATGATATAAGAAAATGATATTGTATTCTAAGTCTCTCTATCCAGTTAAAAAGTATATGTTGGGTTTACCCCGATATAACGATATTTCCGGTCATTTTACGGCCATATCGTTATATCGGGAGTTTCGATATAACGATACTTCGATATAACGATAGAATTTTACTGCTCCCTTGGCATATCGTTATATCGGGGTTCCACTGAATTGTGCTGCTTTGGTGGTTACGAGAAACGCTCAACTGTTAACGAGTCGATTGTAGTTTATTTGTCGAGAAAAGTGTGAAAAACAAAATTAATATACACCTTTGAACAGCACGCCCATTTTGGTGTCAATATATCAAAAACCACCTTAACACTTGAATTTTTAATATTTATCTTTCCTTATTGATATCAAATCCCCCATAATCCAAATCAATTTGGATTATTTGAACAAATTTGAGACAGCTTTAAAGGTTTATATGCAGTGAGCTCCCGATGTAACGAACGCACTTGGATCCAAAAACGTGATCCCCTGCTTGATGACAGTACTAAATACAGGGCTATATGTTGCTTTATTACGACATTTTAACTTAAAAACGTATTTCGATCAACACTGCCGTGGCTCGTTTCAAAATGTTTTTTTTTTTATTCCGCTTATAGGCCCCCGCAGATAACAGCCCTCCCATTTATATTCCCAGTCAGAACCCTTATGAAATTGTATAAGCCAAGGACTTATAGCCGGAGTTTTACGGTATTACTTTTCCAACGATTTACCAGAACTTACTGTAACAAAATAAGCTTTCAACTTAGCGAAGTGCTCAAACACATTTTCCAGCGTTCTGCTCGTGCCCGCACTCTTTGCTGCCTTAAACTTTGCGGCTTCTTCAGCAGACATGCGCAGTGGATGTGGTTGAGTGAGTAGCTGGATAGGAGTTTGGCCAAAGTTGTTGATCATTCCCTCAGTTGCCTCTCGTTCATTTGGGTCGGTGATGGCGTCCAGATCTACTGCTCCTATGAGTTAAAACAAGTTAACTTTTGAGGAGAGGCAATAAGGTTTTCAAACCTATCGTAGAGTACTGCAAATAAGTTGGGCAAAAAGCGGCCTTCACACGACGAACTAAAGTTGACTTAGCTGGTATATATGCCATTTGATTTGTTTTCGATTGTTTTACCAAATAAAGGACAGTCTGGCACTGTAAATGTTGATTACCGTTCAGATTTTTTTTCCAGTTGCATCAACAACGTATAGACAATTAAGCTACATTAAAAAAAGTGAAAGATTTCAATTTATTGACAAGAACTTCGTTAATTGTTACTCGGCCTTGCTCAATATCAAATTTACGAATATCAGGTGCTGACCAAAACACCACAGGCTCAGGTCACGTGCAGTATCGAAAGTATCAATATTTTTCGCGGGTATTGCTATTATCCGATATCTCCTCGGTATCGCGGTGTTGAATACTTGGTATCGGGTATCGGCCACTCCTTACGCATGAGATATGAGACATGTAGTGTTACCTCATACCTTCATAAGTACAATAGTAAAACACATTCAATGCTTCAGCTGCGGCAGGTCCCTTCTGTTTGTAGCCGAATATCAAGTCAATCCACTCGTGTAGATGTGATGACACGTGATCAGATTCCAAGGCTTGTCTATGTTTGACCACGAAATCTTCAGGCGAGGCCGCCCAGCGCGGGAGAATGACGTCATCAACAGCTTCGCCTCGCTGAAGGTGGCCGAGATCAAATCTGAGAGAAAATTTGAATGTGCGTAAACTTTAGATGAATACTCTGAAGAACAGCGCATCGGTCACATATTCAGGTCCGTTGTGCCTCTTTACGTATACAGTCAACTCTCTCTTAACCGACACCTCTATAAGACGGACACCTCCATACGACGGACACCTGGTGATGGTCCCTGCCGTTTTCCAGTCATTTTACTGTAACCAAACTCCCTATAAGACGGACACCTTTCTAAGAGGGACAACGGACATTGAAAAGTGTTTGTTTTATCATGTTTTATTAGTAAAAATACTTGCAAACTTCGTATCGACCTAAAGCAAAGTTAGTCAACGCTCTAAGGATACGTGTATACCAAGCTTACCAACCAAAAACAATGTCGCTTTAACGGATTACTTTTCTGCTTACGTGTATGGGCACTAAAGAACTCGTTTTGTCCTTACAGTATTACAGTATGTAGTAGCTCTTTATTTAAAGTTCTAAAATATTCGTTCTACAGTGGAACCAAAATGCTGAATGTTGAATGCCAAAATATGTTCGCTATAACGAGGTTTCGTTATATCGGGGCTCTCTTCCATTCATTTTACTATACTGGGGCGAAAAATACGATTCGTTATACCAAGGACTTCGTTATATAAAGGTTCGTTTAATCGAAGAGACTGTTTACAGCCCTCTATTTTTAGACGCAAAAAAAAAACACAAGGGAAAAAGCAAGCGCAGCGAGCAGGCCACCGTCCCCAGCCCCCTCGCGCCCCCCGTTTTGCGCTGGCGTCCAGCTTCCAAGGGAATCTTTCCCGGCGTTTAACGATCGAAGAAAAATACGAGAAAATAGAGGGCTGCGAAGAGTCTAACTGAGCTTTTCAACCTGTCGTTTAAAGCCACCAAAATGACAACAAAGATTGCTTTCGCAACCGTCCCCCAAACCCGTATAGTCTCAATCATTTTTAAAACAACTTAATCGTATTACCTGTTAGAGTTGACCAAGAAATCTGGGAAGTAGAAAAACTCGGGTATAAGCTCTTTAACATCACCGCCTTTCGCATAAATCGAGTCCCAGGAAGAAGAGATGTTATGAAACTGTCTGTCTGCACAGTCGAAGCGTCCGCTCTGTAGTTTAACATGAAGAGTGGTGAAGGGTTCCACGCGCAACATGTAATGAAGAACTCCCGCGGAGCTTGAATAATGTGAACCATAGTGAAACTTAGCAATTAGTCCACAGGGATCTACGAACGTGTCGTATCTGAAAAAAAGAGAACAAAAATGTGTTCATGAAGTGTTAAAAGAAAATGACTAGAAAAAATTATTCACGCAAATTACAAGCTAAAAAGAAATAGACCTTTCCCGCATTCCACTGCAGTGCGTACGAACAATAGCACCAGAACAAGGTTGGGGTGGACTTTTCAAACATTCCTTGTATTTTTGTTCACCCTAACCTCGACTCGGCACCATTGTTCGTTGGAATGCGGGAAGGTCTATCAGTTATGTGGCGAAAGAAATCATTGTATGTGAAAACGTCAACTTGTTAAGCTCTGACAGAGCCTGACATCTTTTTGTTGTTGTTGTTGTTTTCTTTTTTTAATTTTACAGCCAATCAAATAGCCAAGAGCTGCACGTACAGCTTTTTGACATCTGTCTGTTTCTGTTGGTTTCCCAAACTTCTCAGCCAATCAGAGCCACCAACTGCACGTGCAACGTTTTGCCATCTTTTTGTTGGTTTACCAAACTGTTCAGCCAATCAAAGTGCCAAGAACCGCACGTGCAATTTTTCAGCACGTAGCTACTTTAATGTCTCTGCTTCCAAGACTAACTAAAGGTTATCTGGGTTTTTGTAGCGACTAAGAGCACTGCCACTCCCCCCTGGATGGGATGCTAGTCAATCGTAGGGTTACCCTCGGCATTTTGTAATGTTGCTTCGGTAACTCGCTGATACTCATTTACACTTCCGCATGAAGGGAGACATTGTGACAGTTAGGTGTTTTCCCAAAAAAACAAGACAAAGACCCCGGACGGTTGAATTCAACCCAAAGCGTTCGATTCAAAGACCAACCATTTGGCCACTGTGCATGGTACAATATCCTCAACACAAAATGACATTATGGTCTTGCCCGTAACCTCGTCGTTAAAGGGTGAAAAGGGTCCACTTATACAGTGTGTTGTACTGTTTGCGTCGACTATTCTATTTCTTCGAAGGTGAAACAACATACCTCTCCCGTATAGTGTCTACTCTGTCTGGATTCAGCGCCCCTACGGGCTTGGAAAGGTCCCTGTACACGGCAGGGTCATCCAGACGTAACTCCTCTGAGTCGTAGTCCACAAGGACCCAAGGGAACACTGGATACTGACTCAGGTCGTTGTAAGTCCGTCCAGCGATGGTGTTCAGCTGCATAAGGTACTCAAAATTGGATACTTCTCTGTGTACCCACTTTTCTGTGAGCCCTGAAGCCTTAAGTAGGTTCGCGGGGGATCTGGCGCCGATGTAGTACAGATTACGAGGCCGGAGGGACATAATTTTCTTGTACACTTTGTTGCGAGTCTAAACAACAAAATGATATTAACGTTATACATGGGCATACTCTCAAATTGTTTTTATCGACTAAAATATAGCGCTGGTATGCTTAGTGTACTTTCGTTTTGTGTTTTTGAGCCTTGTTAAGCCACACGGTTGACGCCATTTTGACGAGTAGCCAAGCGGTTAGATTAAGTGTTTGTATGGGAATCCGACGGCTCATATTCTAAAAGTTGATGACAACTAGTAAGTTCAGATACTAGGTAAAAGATTATTTCAGCGTTTTTTCCATACTTGTCTATTTTTCCCGCGAACCGCGTTAAATTGCGGAAAAAATATAAACAAATGTATGGGAAATTAAAAACGTAACTCGACCGCTTTCTAGCCCAACTACATCCTTCAAACTCGGCGAATAATTTTTTTTTCCTAGTATCTGAACTTTACAGTTCATAAGTTGTCCAGAATTCAAGTTTTGTAAAAGATATTTGCCGTCGGATTCCCATACAAACACTGTAATTTCTAACCGCGTTGCCTACCCGTCAAAATGGCGACGAAAACCGTGAAAAGGCCTATTGCTTTTGTAGAGTATTGCAATTTTTCTACAGCAAGGATGTTGTGTCCTTTACCAATCAAATGCAAGATCACTTTGCCAAACTGTTCGAAGCTTAAATATGAACATTATACATACTTAATTTTCTTTACTCGAAGGTGCTTTTCAAAGACAACCACAATATTGTTAATGCCGAACGTTGAACAACAAGGGCCTGTTGCAAAGCGCGGGAAAATGTTGAACCTTCGCAAGTGCGGGAAAATGTGCAACCGTTGGTAAGCGCGGGAAAACGTGTAACCGGTGTCAAGAGCGGGAAAAAATGCTACAAGGTAAACCATATGTCATCAACGGAGAAAAAGACTGAAAAGCAATTTGACTCGATTGTACTCAATAAATATGCAAATCAACTTATGAATCTGCTGTATTTAAACTACCATTTTGAAAAACCAATACTATTAACTTTGTCTAAACAGTGTGAAGATGCCAAAGGTTTGAGAACAATTGCACGTAAACGAGGCTTGAGTGAGAATATTGAGCAACTGACATAGTATACGTAAGGCATTTTTGAAACAATGTTCAAGAAGATCCAATCGAAGGCAAGAGTAAAGGCTACAGCAAATACCTCCTTATTGAAGTTCAAGAAGTAGTTTGTCTGATCAATCAGAAAGAACTCCAAAGCGCTCCTTCTCAGATTATGTCGCCTTAAATGAACTTCTCTCAGTTCACTCAACGGCCACTGGAAATCCTGACCAGCGGTCTCATCCGCATAGAAGTAGACATGCGTAGTGGTGATCTCAAGCTTCCCAGGTACAATATCCATAAGAGTTATTAGCTCACAAACTTCACCCAAAACTGATTTTTCTGTTTCAGAAATTGCACGCTGCCTTTCTTTTCTAACCGGACTTCCCGGATCCTCGACTTCAAGAATGTCCTCATCGACATTTTGCACCACAGCTTCTTTCGCGACACGCACGGGCATGGAAGATTCGCGCGCGTCTACCACGTCCGCGTTGTCACGCGCGCGGCTAGCCTCGGTATGAGGTGTGAATGAATAGTTTTGTGTCAGTTTGAGACGCATGCGGTGAAAATTCTCTGTGGAGGAGAGTTTCCAGTGCGATTCCTGTGGTGACCTGTACGACAGGAAAAAAAAACTGGTTATATTAGCAAGCAGATAAACTGGCTATTGGCAAATTAAGTAAAACTAGTTGTTAGGTTGAAATATTAAACCAAATAAATTGCAAGTCTGTTACTACGGGAGATAGACAAAATTTAGTGGCCAATATTTTAACCTTTTTAAATTTTAGAGCCGTTATTTTCCTTACATTGTAGTACTAGCCCTGAAGAATAGCTTTAGTTGAAATTTGCATAATTTTCTTTTTTTTTTTTTTTGGAAAAAAAAAAAAAAAATTTCTGCATACAAACGTCACTTTCTTAAAACGTGCTGCATAGGAGTGAAGAAGACCCAATGTCAACATGCAAATTCTCCTTAAACGTCTCCATGCATTTCTCATAGTATTGGTTGGAAGAAATGGTTTAAGGTGGCTCGACCCAGTTTTTTTCTAGCGATACCTATCAACTTTAAAACCCTCAAACTTAAAGGGATTAATGTCAATGACATATCTACTATATCACATGAATTACACATAGACTGAACTACAATATGATATAAATTTTTGGGAGATCAGAATGAATATCACGTGACAATGACGTCACACAGGGTTTTGCTCTGAATCGAATTTTAGCCCTTAACCGCATTTTCTCTCGAGATCCTCCAAGGTACGTCTACCTTGGGTCTTTGCCTTCAGCTCTGTGGAGTTTCATCGAAATCTACAAGAGGAATTTTGAAATATCTTGGAATTTGTTTTTAGATGGTATAATTTATGCGTAAAATAAAGACAAGACTTCATATAAAGAAATTTGCTTCTTTTTTATGCTTAATGGGAGGCTTTAGCCCTCATTCCTTTTAAAAATGTCCCATATCCGATATCCATACCGTAAAAAGCAGGTAGACTTGCGCGATTTCGAAAAATATGAAATATACGAATCATAGTGAAGCTCAATGTTTAGCCCTATTTACCAATTTTACGCCTACTTTCGCAAAAAACACGATTATTTCAAATCTCGTCGATGAATTTTCCCCAAAATTTTTTAGGGTGACAATTGATCCTTACACTACACAATCCCTGAATTTGATGCTCATTGAAAACCTCTAAGGTTGTCTAATATAAACGCAAAATTGAGTAAATACTGAAGCGATCTCGTAGTTTTGAATAATTTTGTGCTCTGGGATTTCCTATTGTTTCGAGTTGAGCACAACATCGAATTCCTGTGCACCCCGCGTAAAATGACTACGCTTGGCTACCTTCCGAAAGCTCACCGAAATATTTCCGAAATATAGTCCGTTTTAAACTAAATAATGGAAAAGAAATTGTCACGCCACAACTTTTCTTGTGTGGTCGACGTCTTGGCTGAGTTTAAAGTTAAAAATGCCAAGCACAAGAAATGCAGAAGTACTAAATGCTACGCTAAACATCAAAAGAAAGAAAGTGTAAAAGAGGTAAGTTTCTGAGTACGCTGTCAAGTCATATGTAAATGACTGGAATGGTGTCAAAACATAACCGGCTTTGAGTTTTATTCATTCATTATTGTTTACTTGAACTCGAGAATATTACCATATTCCGAAAGATTTCGGTACGCTTTCGGAAGGTGGCCAAGCGTAGTTATTTCACGCGTGGAAATCTTTCGGAATATGGTAATATTCTCGAGTTCAAGTAAACAATAATGAATGAATAAAACTCAAAGCCGGTTATGTTTTGACGCCATTCCAGTCATTTACATATGACTTGACAGCGTACTCAGAAACTTACCTCTTTTACACTTTCTTTCTTTTGATGTTTAGCGTAGCATTTAGTACATCTGCATTTCTTGTGCTTGGCATTTTTAACTTTAAACTCAGCCAAGACGTCGACCACACAAGAAAAGTTGTGGCGTGACAATTTCTTTTCCATTGTTTAGTTTAAAACGGACTATATTTCGGAAATATTTCGGTGAGCTTTCGGAAGGTAGCCAAGCGTAGTCATTTTACGCGGGGTGCACAGGAATTCGATGTTGTGCTCAACTCGAAACAATAGGAAATCCCAGAGCACAAAATTATTCAAAACTACGAGATCGCTTCAGTATTTACTCAATTTTGCGTTTATATTAGACAACCTTAGAAGTTTTCAATGAGCATCAAATTCAGGGATTGTGTAGTGTACTGATCAATTGCTACCCTTAAAAAGTTTGGGGAAAATTCATCGACGAGTTTTGAAATAATCGTGTTTTTTGCGAAAGTAGGCGTAAAATTGGTAAATAGAGCTAAACATTGAGCTTCACTATGATTCATATATTTCATATTTTTCGAAATCGCGCAAGTCTACCTACTTTTTACGGTATGGATATCGGATATGGGACATTTTTAAAAGGAATGAGGGCTAAAGCCTCCCATTAAACATAAAAAAGAAGCAAATTTCTTTATATGAAGTTTTGTCTTTATTTTACGCATAAATTATACCATCTAAAAACAAATTCCAAGATATTTCAAAATTCCTCTTGTAGATTTCGATGAAACTCCGCAGAGCTGAAGGCAAAGACCCAAGGTAGACGTACCTTGGAGGATCTCGAGAGAAAATGCGGTTAAGGGCTAAAATTCGATTCAGAGCAAAACCCTGTGTGACGTCATTGTCACGTGATATTCATTCTGATCTCCCAAAAATTTATATCATATTGCAGTTCAGTCTATGTGTAATTCATGTAATATAGTGGATATGTCATTGACATTAATCCCTTTAAGTATGATGGTTTCAAAGTTGGTAGGTATCGCAAGAAAAAAACTGGGTCGAGCCACCTTAACTATCAAGACAATCTCCTTTGGGGAGGAGCCCTAAGAGGGCCACTCATTTGTTAGTTTTTTAATGCTATTTTAGTGATACCATCGTAAAATAAAGTCTTTACTGACTGACTGATTGACTGACTGACTGACTGACTGACTGACTGACTGACTGACTGACTGACTGACTGACTGACTGACTGACTGACTGACTGACTGACTGACTGACTGACTCACTGATTGTCTGCCTGCCTGACTGACTGACTGACTGACTGGCTTGCTGACTGACTTTGGCGATCATTCTTTAATTCTCATAACATGTATGCTTTATTGCATATATATATATTGCTAAGAGAAATAACATGTAGATCATTTCTGGGAATCAAAGGCTTGACTCACCTTCTCCCCCACGGGGATCTTTCTGACATCAGCATTCTCTTCAACACTTTCCACTGACGTACCACATTATTTTTGTGGTTTTCTTGTTGATTTGGTAAATTCTTGATGTGTTCACGCTGTGAATCTTGAAGTTGTTTAAACGGCCGAGTAATTTGCTCCTCTAACTTCTCGCCGCTCTCCTCCTGGGCTTTGTCTTTATTCCTTAAACTTTCTGTGAGCCCTGTCAGGCAATTCATCCAGAAGCGACCCGAAGCTAAAGTAGACTCGGAGCTGAAAAAAAGACGATGAATTTAGAGACTGGATTCTATAAAGTTCAACAGCAACATGAACACTAAAGGTCCCGTAGTCTGTTCACAGTCCCCTACTTTTCCGTGAAGTCGTAGAGAACGATCGTTGAGTCCGACTGGCCGCCATCTTGGTTCCTGAACGAAAGCGAAAACTGGGGAGAGTGCAAAAAATGCGTGGGTAGGGATGCGGTGTGTTAATAGCTACCCACGGGCATTTTGCACTCTCCCCAGTTTTCACTCGCGTCCAGGAATCAAGATGGCGGCCCGTCGAACTAAACGATCGATCGCTACGACGTCATGGAAAAAGAGAGCAATGTGAGCAGTCTAAAGGTCCCGATGTACGATTCAACATTGCGCTCAATATTGTAGAAGAGAAACTCTTAGAACATTGCGCGCCGCAATTTTAATATCCATCTACTTATAAAGCAATTTAAAAACGTTAAATAACATACAATGTTAAATTAAAACGTTAAATAACATACAATGTTATTCCTGACCACCGATAACAAGGTCTCCCCACTGTGGAGCTTGTCAGTTTTTTATTTTGTTTCTTTGTTTCAAATCATCAGGTTTAGTGACTTTTACCCCGCCAACTTTTTCAAACGTGATCCTCTTGTAAATATAGACTCAGTACAGTTCCCTCCGATAATACCATGTCCCCCTCTGCCCTTTACTTATAATAAGCCCAAAACAAAAGCCTTTCAAGGTAAATCACGTGAAATAGAACGGCTCATAGATTTCCAACCAAACTGTGCCGGGTGGTTGTTTACCTTAAGGTAACTTAAATTTTGAAATAAAAAAGAGGGTCACCGTATTCGTTTAGGAGCAGGTAGACCTTGTATATACCACATAATTCCTTAATAACGTCTTTGCGAGTAATGGCAAAGTACACGTTTTCGATGATAATGTATTATTCTGCCATAGAAATTGATGTGTATTCATTTTATAGAAAAAAATTGATTGCAACTCCCAAACTAAGAGAAAAAAAAAAATGATAGGCCACCGTACTCGTTTACGAGAAAACGATGATTTATCTCTCTCACGAGCCAAGCCGCATAGAAGAAAGCGGCCATTTTGTTTGTGTGCGCGCGCTAATTACGCGTAAAATTCTGCGCAGTAAGGATGCGCAATGCAATACTAGGAAATCACCTTAAACAAAGGTAATCCAATGGCTGTTTTCGGAATTTTACGGTAGCAATTTTATCAACTTACAAAGTATTTTCGTACTGTTTCATCCCAGGGTATATCTGCTGTTTCATCATCGCCTTAAACTCTTCACTTTCCATCAGCTCGAGAAAATCCTCCTGAGCCTGCAGTTGTGCACGGTCAGCGGCCGAGAATGTGGGCATGTAGATGGTCAGCGGTAAGGTGTGGTTGTACTTAACAAGCAACAGACGGACGACGGGAACGATAAAGGTGTAATTACGACAGTCCGCTAAAAAAGACGAAAAAATGTTGCATCAAAACATGTTAAATAAAACAGTTAAAGGGGGACAAACAAACAACAGACAAAAGGGGGCAAAGTTGACATTTGGAACCTGCCTTTAAAGGACTCTAATTTTTTGCAGCCAAACGTACATGTAATGTGCTTTCTGTGCTTTTAATTAAAACTTTGGAAAAAAAGGAACCCTAAAATGATAAAAAATTATAGGAAAAAAATGACGAGGAATTCAATGTTGCTCAAACAAATAAGGTAAGAGAAATAGAATACAGTGACAGTGTCACGAGAAGTCTTCTAAGTTTTGTGTTATCTATGCTAAAACTGTAAGGGTACTTTCACTCATTAACAAAATGACCTTTAAAAATAAAATAAAGGCATAGGTTCATTCTCCAAGTTGTGAATAAACCCTAATAAATGGGTTTTATGTTATTTTCTTTCAAGTAACACTGTGAACTTGAAAACGTCGGCCCGACTTTTTCAAGTTTTAGGCCACTTTTTCCTACCCATCCATAACCACACCACTTTGTAACAATTTTTGTGTGGACTTTAAAGTCTACACATTGTTGTCATGCAGTTTTTTCCGATTGGGGGGTCACTTTCCGTGATAACTCGGGTTAGTGCTTTCGGAAGTTTTCGACAGTGATCGGAGGATCCGAAGTTTCGGTGAGATGGGCAGCCAAGGCAGTAAACCCAGAAATTCGATCAGTATCGAGTAAGTCGCACTTTATTCTTGAATCTAGAAGCCTTTTTTGACACAGCTTTCGAAGAACGTGTGGTGGCTGGAAAATATACATCAAGGAACAACTTCAAAGGCAGCGGTGGCGTAGATGAAAAGTGAAATAACAATCGCGACGGCTGAAATCTGCATATCTAATGAGCTGAACAACTGCGGTCATAGGTCACGTTTCTTGTTTTTCACACTTTTGACTCACTTTCCACAGTTTTTGTTTCTCTGTGCGGCTTGAGCATTTTTGATTCGCATATTAAAACGAATCAAATGTCTGGTTATTTATTTATTTCAGCTTTGCCAAACACAATGAATGCACAACGAGTTGTATCAAAACAAGTTCGCTGATCATGTTGTTTTACTTGTCTTGGACTCCGGGATATAATTCACCAGCTCCATTTCTCTCAAGTAGGATATTTAACAAAAGACCGATGTCGAATTCAGAACTGAACTAAAACATTGTCATGAAAAGAATAAAAATAACATCGAACCGTAGAATATGCATATATCCAAACCGTGCGACAAAATAATTTAATTGTCGGTTCAAATAACATCCTTCGCCGCCTCTCAAAACACCGACTTCAAGTGAATATTTCGTAAACAGAAAAATATATTTCTCCGCCTTTCTACGCAAGCTACTAAGAAATTATTTGTGAAAGCTTATTGAAAAGTTCTTATTCCAAAAAGGTTAAAAAAGAACTCATTGAAAGAAAATAAGTTTTTCGATGAGTTGTTTACACAAGCTTTACACAAAAAGTAAGGGTTGTGTAAACAAGCGATGCGAGACAGTTCACGTGCTCCACGCACATTTCTTTTTTTAATGAAAATAGTATCCTATCTTGCTAGCGGTAAGGAAAGGCTTTTGGTCTAATAACTGCTGTTCTTGTAGGATTCTAGGTTTTTATTTGCATGAAAAAAGGCATTTGTCGTGAACGACGTGACAAAGGGTCACACCACGCTCCTTCACATTGCGTGACATCCCAAGCGGCAATGGTAACGTTTGTTTCTTGAAGCGTAGTACATAAGACAAGTAATAGTACACTTTGTTCTTCCAACAGTCTTGTAAATAATAAATTGATTGACAAGTTCTTTGTTTTTTCGCCTTGTATCTCAAATTACTCGATTCGAAACTTGAAGTTGTTGACTGCTACAGTAACTCATTGATTAATTCATAATGTCAACTTTTATTCAAATGAAAGTCCACACATGTTCGCATAGCGGACTCACTTTTACTGTTATTATGACTAGTACAGTGCATTTAAGCAAGACCAGGCCATTATTAGTGGATTTCCAATTAAAACCAACACCTTCACGGTGACACTGTCCCTTTAACTTGCTGCAAAAAGTTTTTTTATCTGAATTTTTTTGTGCGGGGTGTGTTTAATAGATATATTTAACGTTTCTCATCAATAATTTTAATTTGATACTTTATCTAACTTCCACATTATCACAGACAGTTGGAGGATAATGAAAGCCCCAAAAAGTAGCTCTGTTCTATCGATCCCCAAATAAAACAGTGCAACACTTAATTACCTTTCTCTCTTGACACAACAAATGCTTGATGTAATCGTCCTAGAGTGTAGCAAAGCTCTCCTTGTGACGTATTCACCCGGGCTTTTAAGAGCTTGCTAAGCTTTGACGAGGCTGTAGCACAGTATTCTGTTTCCGGTCGAGAAATAAAAGCCAAGAGAATCCTTACTCCAACTTGAGCCATTTCTTCCCATTCCACGTTTTCTTCGTTTTCGTCCCAGACGTTTAATACTTCAAGGAGAAGCACGACATTCTCAACAAGCTAATAAAGAAAAATATTTTTCAAGCTCATTAATTATTCATCAAGGTCTTAATTAGCATAGATCTTTACGTTTTTATTTCCCCATTTACTCCGTTGTTTTTGTTTTGATTCAAAAGATAGATCAAACAGTCGAGACAGTGTTTCATCGGCTATCCAACACCTCGAATTTTGTCAAAAATACAGTAAAAACCCGCAAGTAAGAACTAACATTTAAGAACCTGTTAGGCTAAAATTTGCAAATAAGACCCCCTTTGATAAGAACCCATTTAGCCTTAAATTTGAAAACAGGTTCTTATTTTCTAAAATTGATTAAAAATGTTTACTTTTGGGAAATAAGTTTGGACAAAGCATTATTGTGTTTGTACATAATGTCGTATTCTAAATGATTAGTGCTTCATGTTTACATAAGCACTTATTTGGTATGCAAATTTTATACAAGGAATAGGCCGAATCCCAATAAAAGTTCTATTAGCATCAATGTAAATTTTCTTCAGAAAATAAGAACCTATTTAGAACCTAAAAAGCCTAAATTTGTGTTAGCTACCATTTATGTAAGAACCTGTTTAGGCTTACTTGGAAAAATAAGGTTCTTACTCGCGGGTTTTTACTGTATCTTTTGTTATGATAATATTCATTTCCTATTTCTGGTACTTAGAATAGTTCCTTTAACGCAAGCATTTGCCTGGGAACGGATGATTTAACAATGAATTTGCATGAAAGATAGTCAAAACACCTCAAGCGTTCCTGTCAAGGGTAGATTAATGATTCCATTATTGCAAATTTGATTTCATTCTTTTCTTCAATATTCCATTCTTGAATTGATTGGATTGTTGTCTGGCTTTAACTAGTCAACCGTCAAATGTCACACGTGGTGTTTTCTCATCAGTTTGTTCTTCACGTTCTTTTATTCCAACCCTATGATAATACCAAAAGAGAGGCGAGACATTTTGGTACACTGAAAAGACACAAAAATTCTACTGGCAGAAGAAAAAGTGGGAAAAATGTCGTTGACCCATTTTATGCAAATTGGGGAATGAAATCAACATTCCAGTTTTGAATCGAGTCGCCGTTTCAACATTGAAATATTCAATTCAAGAATGGAATATTGAAGCAAAGAATGAAATCACATTTGCAATAATGGAATCATTAATCCACCCTTGACAGGAACGCTTGAGGTGTTTTGACTGTAAAACAACACCATGTAGCAGTCATTGATTTAACTTCAACTTAGTTGACTTGGGTTGAAAATGAGAGCGTTTCATCTTGTATTTCCTACACGCTTCTTATGGAATCAGAGATGCATAATATTAGGAATCCTTCTATTCCTCCTTGTTGATATTGTGACATTTTTGAAATTTGACGAATTAACAGTGTTACTACCCAGACGGCGAAACTCCGTGAGAAAGACAGGAAATTTGAACTTGCATGTGTGGTTGGAAACATGTGCGAGAGATTTAAACATTTTGTGTAATTTCCCTATGTTTCCCAACGCCCCGGACAATAGGCTTTTACTAAACAAGACAGAAGTCGCCACCCAAGAACTTGGCAAGGACTTGACAAGCGCAGAGACCGGATTGAGATTATTCGGATTTATTATACCGGACAAATCTGGTGTTTATCTTTTTGCGGTTAAATTTTGCTCCGCTGAAGTTTGGCTGAGTCACCACGAGAACTGGAGAAATGCAAGGAAGATATGGGACTCTGGAAAGCTATCACAAGAGGAAAAGAACTTTGGAGTTTCTGATGAGATCGGACTGATAGCAGGAAAGAAGTATTTCATCGAAGTCGTGGCCACTTGTTTTGGTCAACGAAAGAAAATACAACTTCTGTGGAAAGCCCCAACGAGTTCTAGTTTTGAAGTTATAAACGGCTCGTTTCTGTCTCATTACATGGACGACAGCAGTTTGAATAATTCCAAGATCTACGATGACTCACTGCCAGATTCTCCCGTTTGCGCTTCAAGGAGGAATAAATCTACGTATTTCCAAGCCCAGCGCGAAATAAGCTATTTATCACACGAGGAAATAAAAGATATATTGCCGTATTGTGACTATAATGCAAGCTATACTGTCAACAAAAGATTGGAACAGTATCAAGCGGTGAATTTTTACGTTGTTCACACATATGTGTACCCGTTCCCTGAACATAATAAGCTTCATCCGCCTAAACATCTTAAACCTCAAGACAGAATGCATGCATTTAAACTTCCACTTGACAAAGACGAAGCCTTGGAAGTTGTTCGTGTTTTTATGGAGTCGCTGGAGAGGAAAATTTCAGGGTAGGTAAATTTATTAGTGGTAGCGTTAATAGAGAAGCGCGCGAGTGACGTCACGACTCAGAGAAGACTCAGACAAACAAACCGAAATTGAGGACGATTTTCCTAAAACACTTTCTAAAGCAGCCGGTATTCCTAAAACACTTTTATAAAACGAAAACTTCGCCTAGATTCCTTCTATTTCGCTCAGAACACGCTGATGTTTTTTGAGCCTTGTGGCGGGTATATTCATTTGCATTCTATTTTTAGACCTCGCGCGCTTCGCTATTAAATAAGGGAGATACGTGGCGTATTGGTTAGCGCACTGAACTCCCGATCGAACAGACCGGGTTCGGCCCCTGCTCGGGGACGTTTTGTTGTGTTCGTAGGCAAGACAATTTACTCGGGTGTATATAATTGAGTACCGGTGAATTAAATGCTGTGGGTCCCTACGATGGACAAGCATTCCATCCGGGGGGGGGGGGGAATATTTACACTTGCTTTATGCTGTAGAAACCGGGATGAGCTCCGGCGCAAAGAGCCACTTGGCTCAACGCAAACTAATCCGGATAAATTTTAATTTTGGCTTTGTCTAACTTGTATCCTACACAGGAAATTTTCTCTAAGCGAAATAAGAAATGTTGAACGAAAGACTGTTAAGAAGAGAGGCAATCGATATCTGATTGAAGTGAAACTACTGGATTTAACAAACAACAGAAAAGTGATGTACACACATATAAGGTGGGGGTTTTGGCACAAATCGCGACAACTCGCTCGGCTCGCCTCGCTCCTTGTCGCGATTAGTGACCAAAACCCCCACCTTATATGTGTGTGCAAAAATCGCGAGCGGCACCCAAAATCTATGCGGCTTGAGAGCTCACAAATCTCAAGCACCATTGATGTGCCAGAAAAAATTCCTATTGAACAAATGTTTCTCATTGGTATAAACGCCAACATGACTGCTGCAAGTTATTCGAAAGAAGTTTTGCAAGCACTCTTGAAGGAAATTCGCGGCTTTAAAGAAAATCCACAATGGAACAACAATTTTTTATTGGCCCAATCCGATTTCAATGAATGGCTACGAGTGTGGAAAATGACCATACCAGAAGGAAGCCGAATCAGCAAAGACCTTTTTGTCTTTCAAAAGAAAACAAAAGGAAAGTTTGTTTATTTGGTAGAGAATGAAATAAGAGATTTGAAAAGCGTAAAAGTAAGTTTTGAGATGAAAATAAAATTTACAAAAGAAAATTTTGAGACTGGTGTAACACAAGAGATGGAGCATTATTTTAAAGAAAAAGAACCGCACGTTTTTAACGAAAATAATAAACAACAGATAAAACAAGATTTCGATAGATTTATTGAAAGAGCAAAAGGTCAAATTGAGGCTTGGTCAGAGCGCGGCTCAGGCTGGGTTATTGAAAGAATAACCGAAGCGTACGTCAATGTTGCACGCTATCAGCCATTGCGCGGAGGAACTTATTTGCCTCTCCCAGCCAATTTGGCAAAAAAGAAAGCAATAATCAACGTGCAAAACAGGGATAACGAATGTTTGAAGTGGGCTTTGAGAGCTGCACTTTTTCCTCCAAGGGACGGAAAAAACCTTCAAAGAACAAGCAAATACCCGGCCAACGACGGAATTAACTACGCAGGCATCGATTTCCCCACACCTGTAAAACAGATTGACAAACTCGAGAGGCAAAACAGCAACCTCGCAATAAATGTGTTCGGCTGGGAAGACAATCGTGTGATTGTGCACAGAATAAGCAAAAAAGAAAAAACCATTCCTCGTATAAACCTTATGTTAATAGAGTCAGGATTAATTCAGCATTACTGTTTTGTAAAAAAAGTAAGCGCTTTACTCTTTGATCAGAGCAAACATCGTTCTGCAAAACACTTTTGCATGATGTGCCTGACCGGCTTCACAAGACCTGACTTGCTCGAGAACCACGAAAAACATTGCAATGGCATGAACGGCAGGCCAACAAGGATCGAGATGCCGGAAGAGGGGAAAAACACCCTTTCTTTCCAAAATCATCACAAACAGATGAGGGCGCCATACGTGATATATGCGGACTTTGAGGCTTTGGTCAGAAAGATTCAAGGATGCGAGCGTGGGCCAGAGAGCAAGCAAAAAAGCTACACTGAGAAAACAGAACAGCACGAGGCATGTGGTTTTGCTTACACAGTTGTAAGGAGTGACGGAAGAAATGAACGGCCAGTGGTTTACAGAGGTGAAAATGCTGTTGAAGTGTTTTTGAACTGTCTTCAAGAGGAAGAGAAAAAAATAAGAAATAGTTTGTCATCGCCAAAACCTCTTGTGATGACAGCAATAGATTGGGAAAAATTTAAAAATGCAACTGATTGCCATATTTGTGAAAAAAGTTTGATAAAAGATTACTTTTTAGACTCTTTACCTGTATGGATAAGTGAAACAGGTAGAGTATACACTTATGATGGGCAATGGCATAAAAAATGTTATTACAATGTAAAGAAAGAACACGACAGTTCGTTTCTCATTCTAAAAAGATTGACAGAAGAAGAGCACAAAGAAGCTGCAGAAGAACAAGATGACTGCTTATGCTGTGGACAACCTTTGCTTCAGCAAAACTTCAGAGATGCAGTTAAGGACCATTGCCACATAACAGGCAAGTTTCGAGGAGCCGCGCACAACGCATGCAACCTTAAAATGAGAATAAAACCAAAAACGGACCAAATACCAGTTGTATTTCACAACCTTAGGGGCTATGATGCACACCATTTAATGCAGGCGATGTCAAAGCTGTCTCAATCGACACAAAAAGAGGTGAAATGCGTAGCCAACAACATGGAGAAATACATAACATTTTCATTTGGCGGTCTGCGCTTTATTGACAGCTTGAACTTTCTACAAGGAAGCCTCGATTCACTTGTAAGCGCAACACCGAAAGAGTCATTGAAAATAACAAAATCTCTTTCTTCACAAAATTTTGAACTTCTTTTAAAAAAGGGAATTTACCCTTACGAATACATGGAATCGTGGGAAAGGCTTGACGAAACAAGTCTGCCAGACAAAGAAAAGTTTTACAGCAAGCTAAACGACGAGCACATAACAGACGAAGAGTACGATCACGCAAAGAGGGTATGGGAAGCTTTTGGATGCAAAACGCTTGGTGACTACCACGACCTATACGTGAAAACAGACGTGTCCCTGTTGGCCGACGTTTTCGAAAACTTCCGAAAAATCTGCCTTGAGCAGTACGGGTTGGATCCTGCGAATTATTACACGTCGCCTGGCCTTTCTTGGGACGCACTCTTGAAAAAGACAGGCGTGCAGCTTGAGCTCCTTACAGACTCAGAAATGCATCTATTTGTCGAAAGGGGAATAAGAGGAGGTATTTCCATGGTTAGCAAGAGATATGCAAAGGCAAACAATCCTTATGTTGAAGGCTATGACCCAAGCAAGCCAAAAAAATACATAATGTACCTTGATGCAAACAACCTTTATGGGTGGGCAATGAGCAAGCCACTGCCAAAAAGTGGTTTCAAATGGAAAAGAGTTATGCCGACTGAAAAAGAAATAATGAGAAAAAAGGAGTTTGCAAGAACTGGCTGGATATTGGAGGTAGACCTTGAATACCCCGCAGAACTTCATGAAGAGCACAACAGCTACCCATTGGCACCAGAGAAAAAGAAAATAAGCGAGGAACTTTATTCTGATTACCAAAAAAAATTAAAAGATAAGCTTGATCTGGACCCACCAGACAGCGAAAAGCTTGTTTTGACTCTTGAGGACAAAAGTAACTATGTTGTGCATTACCGAAACTTGCAGTTTTATCTTAAGCAGGGCATGAAACTAAAAAAAGTTCACAAAGTAATGGAGTTCGAACAAGAATGCTGGATGGAGCCGTACATCCGGATGAACACAGAATTCAGGAAAAAAGCGAAAAACGACTTTGAAAAGAACTTTTACAAGCTCATGAATAACTCAGTTTTCGGAAAAACAATGGAAAACCTGCGTAACCGTGTTGACATAAAAATAGTGCGAAGCAATGAAACAAACAAAATACGAAAATTGATTGCAAGCCCATTGTACTCAAGGCATGTAATGTTTTCTAACGATCTGGTTGGAATAGACATGCGCAAAAGCAAGCTTATTCTTAATAAGCCTGTTTACACTGGGATGACTATCCTTGACAACAGCAAGATACTAATGTATGATTTCTTTTACAACCATCTGAAAAAGGTATACGGTCCACGTTGCGAGCTCTTGTATACGGACACAGACAGCCTTTTGCTCGAGATCGAAACAGATGACATCTACGAAGACATGGAATGGAACAAAACTCTGTATGATACAAGCGACTACCCAAAAGAGCATCCACTCCATTCATACGAAAACAAAAAGGTCTTGGGAAAAATGAAAGACGAATGCGCAGGAACCCCTATAAAAGAGTGTGTTTGTCTCAGACCGAAAATGTACTCGATAATGACTGAGGGAGAAAGTAAAAAGGTTTTGAAAAAAATAAACGACGCATTTCCGGGAACATACATATCAGAGTGTGTTTGTACGGAAACGAAAGTGTTATCGATAAAGACTGAGGACGAAGATGAAAAGGTTTTAAACAAAATAAAAGACGAATTTCCCGGAACATACATATCAGAGTGTGATTGTAAGGGGCCAAAAAAATTATCGATAAAGGCGGACCAAAAAAAAATCAAAAAAGCGAAGGGTGTAAAAAAGAGCGTTGTAAAGAAGCAAATTGTACATGAACAGTATAAGGAAACGCTTTTTAGCGCTAAGCAGTTATGGCATGGAATGAACATACTTAGAAGCGTGGGACATGAGATTTACGGAATGCATCTCAACAAGGTCTCGCTGTCGCCTTTTGACTCAAAGCGATGGATAGCGGATGATGGGATACATACAAATGCTTACGGGTATAAGCCGACATAAACAGAACGTTTATAGCTTTTCTGGTGGTAACTGTGTATTTGGAGGAATAACAAGCAATTCTTCACGCACGAAGCCGCGCTTGGGGCCATCGTGCAAGTAATAAAGCACTGGCTGATCAGGTTTAGTAACAGACCTTTCAATGCTGTAGACTTTTAATGACCAAATCGGATCTGTAGCCCTTTTTACGCCGCCTTCCAGCTCGCCAGGTTGGTAAAGATAGCGCACATTAACGAGAGAGGGGAGCTTTTTTTTCTTTTAAGCCAACAGGTCTTGTATATTTTGACGACGGTTTGGAAAAAACAGCCTTTTCTTTGATTGCGGCAGCTGGTTTCTTGCCAGTAAGACCTGTTACTTCGTTGTTCAGAGCTGTAACAACTTCGGGTAGCCTTTTAACCCACGCTGTCGACCTCTGGCCAGATGGCAGGGTCATCTCGACACCGTACTGATAACCAAACAGGCGCTCTGCCAGTGTTTGATTAAAACGTTCAACAATGGCTTGATCTCTGTGGATGTTAACACGCCCGCGCCTAATATAGGTTTTGTGATTTTCCATTTCTTTGGTAACAGCGCCCATGAATTCGCGCCCGGGGTCAACTTGCAGCATCTGTGGCCATTTTAGTGCACTTCGCCTGTAAATTGTCTGAAAACCTTTTGCAACCTCAGTTGAATCTTTGGAGGTCAAAGGCTCGGCCTCTTTGTAACGGCTGGCAACGTCAACAACAGTCAGCGCGTATTTGTAAACTTTTCGCCCTCGCGGCAGTTTGTCGTGTGGCAGAAAAAGAAGGTCCGCCTGGTGGACCGCGTTAGGAGTAGAAACATCGAATTTTGGGCGAGGAACGTATCGTGGTGCCGGAAGGTAGATCTGCCAAAGGGCCTGCTTAACGAGCCACTTTTTAGCAGCATCTTCGGAAACCTTGGCAGCCTCGGCTAATTTTTTTATCGCGGCAATTCCTTTCCAATAGCCCTGGGGGCTATAGTAGACTTTCGAGATCTTTGCATCCATGCGTATACAAGAAAAAAAGAAAAGTTTAAAGAAACCGAAAGGCAGCGTACCCAAGTGCAAGCGCGCCAGCACCAACGAACATAAGTTCACCTTGTTTCTGCTGCTCGCTTGGCTGATAAAAATCAGAAAACTTGGGCTCTTTCGGTGAAATAATTTGTTTGTCAGGATGTGCCTGGTTGTAGAGTTTGAAAGCGTAGTCAGTGTTAGTGAAGTTCTGTTTGGCCTGCTCTTTTATTTCCGCGTTGGTTTGTATCCAGTCGAGGAGCTTGGTGCGGTCGCGAGAGTATTTCGCGTAAGCGGCCTGGTAAGCCTCGAGAGCTTTGTCGTGTCTTTCTTTTTCTTTTAAAGCGGCGTCATCTCCGCCACCCAAAGCTCGAGCAAGGTAGTTGCCGCCAATGAAAGCAGCAGCGTTCAAGATAGCTCCGCCAGCCATAATCGCGATGCTTGCCATTGTGTGTCTTTGTTCTTATATTATGCGAATTTTTTTTTTAATTGGTGGGGAGGATTTTCTGGTCCTCGAGATATTGTTTTAGTGCAATACTGCCTGTCACGACGGCTGTGAACTTTACATAGTTCATAAAACTGCTGCTTGGGTCGGATGTGAAGTTTTCTTTCACAACTTTTTTGGCAGCCCAGCCGATTCCGGCGGCTAGACCTGTAATGGTGGCTGCATCCATGAGTGTTTTCACGAGTTTGTTGTCGGACATGACGGTAGAACTTAGTTCAGTATAAAATAAAAAAAAACATTTAATTGAAAATTCATTGTTCCCCTTCTTCTTGAGCGCTTTCGCGCACTTTCACGAAAATATCTGGGTTTTTTGCAATCCAAACGATTGTTTTGACGCACTTTTCCGTGAAATTTATCCAAACCAAGCCAACCGTTGAAACTGCAGCAACGGTTAACATAAACTGTTGGATGTCAGGGACTTTCCACATTTTATTATAAAATGATGAAAAAATATTTAATTGAAAGTTTATTAATCCATCGGACGAATTCCTCTTTTTGGTTGCGGAATTTTCGATGATGCGCTGATTCGCTGCCGCTCTGCAGGAGCCTCTTGAGCTGGCTCGGGTTCTGGTGCCGTGCCTTTGGCTGGGTGGGTTTTGCTCTTGATAAAGGCTTTGATGTCTTCGCGTTTGACATAAGTTGTAATAATTGCAACGCCAATACTCATCAAAGAGATCCATTGATTTGTGCTTAGACCGCTGGATTCCGGCGGAGACTCGGTCGGAGCTGGTTCCGTTACGGGTGGAGTTACATTTCGCTTAGCAGCCGCAGATTTCTTTTCCTTTTCTTTTGCAATTATGGCAGCGGCCTCGACAGCAGCTTTTTTCTGTGCTTCACGAGCCTGTTTTGTTTTTTCAGCTGCAAGCTTGCCAGCAGCCACTCGCTTTGGATTTTTGGCAGGTTTTGTTGCAGGAGTTGTTGAAGTGACTTGTGGAACGTTTTCTTGAACAACTGCAGGTTCGCTCGGTATTTGTGTTTCAGGGTCCGCCATTTATTAGAAAAAATAATATATTTAAATGAAAAATGCTTAGCAAACTTTTTTGGTCAGCATTTAATGAGCATTGTTCAGTAATTACTTAGCATTTTCTTAGAATTGCTTAGTAATTTACTCAGGAAGATCTTTATGCTCGCTTTCTAGAGTCGCTTGTGGTGCTGTGCTGTAATCAATGTGCTTTGCTGTTATCAAAGCAACAGAAGCTGGAGCAAGAAACTTGCCGTATTTGAAAGACAAACCGCCGACAAGATTGGAAAGCTCGTTGTTGATGATGTAGTCATTTTTTAGCTCTTTTTGCAAAGCTTCAATATTTTTTAAGGGCACGAACAGACTTGCGGCTTTCGTAAAAAGAGTGAGCGCGCTGTCAATAAGATTTTCTGTGGTCTTGGCCCCAACATACGCTTCGTACCTCTTGAAGTACTTTTCGACGTCTTTCTCGGTCAAGCGCTTTACCTGATCGTGAGTTAGCTGCACACCGATTGCTTCTTTAGACTTGCCTGTTGAAACAAGTCTTGCAAGCTGTTCACGTAAAGCTGGAATGTCAGGTCCCGCTGCTTGCATCTCTGACGAGTCGCTTAGCGACACTGGTTCAGGTTCAAGCAATTCCATTACGGACGTTTCCAACATAATTCGTTCACTTGCAGTGATATCAGTGGAAGTTGCGAACGGGTCAGCCATTTATTACTCAAAAAAATATGTTCAATAAAAAAATTCTGTGCCGTAAGGGTGGCGATGAGAAATAACAAGATGCGAAAACTTATTTTTTTTTAGCTTTGAAATGACTTCTTTGTAATCTTCATGGGAAAGTTCGCCAGAGTAATCCTCAAAGATTGCCTTCGTGGTCTTGGCAGAGGGGGTGTAAAAGAAAACGATTGCCGCAACATTTTCGCGGAATGAGGCTGTTATGCTTGTCATTTTTTGAGTCAGCACCCACACGCTCAAACCTGCGTGGCGAGCAGAGAAAGCAAGATTTACTAACTCCCCCGTTCGACCTTTTACATCTTTCGAAGCAGCGCAGTCGTCGAGGATGATAAGCGTGTTCGCACCCTCAAAAAGAAATCTTGAAAGCTTTAACCAAGATTCAACCTCGTGCTGCTCGCAAATGTAAACATAAAAGCGCGGATCTTCCTCAGCAAAGCGATAGTAAGTCTTGTTGTGCGCGAAAGTCGGGCATATGAGCACGATGTACTCAAACTTGCCTCGGAAAGGGCCACAAAGCTGATTGACCACGTACCTTGTTTTTCCTGAGTTTGTTGGTCCAACAATGAGGGCGTTAAAGGGTATATTGGCAGGATCCATTTCAGAACTTCGTTCTTATATTATAAAAGCACAGATTCTAACTGCCTGCCAATTATATTCATTTGGGCGTCGCTGATTACGTAAATGTGGCAGTTCAAATTACCTGAGCCGCTTGTTTTCCTCTCTAGCTCAAGCTGTACGCCATCCTTTGTGTTCACAAGGCGCGTGCCGCTTCCGTGCATCGCGTGGTCAGCCATGGAACGCAGATCAATCAGAAGGCCAAACTTGTCTTCGGTATAAAACTTTTGCAGGTTCATGTGCTGCGTTTTTTTTTCTTTCATAAAGAATCTTTTAACTTCTTCCCAAATGTCCATTCCTTCGATGCCGTTGTTGTACAGCATGTTTGGCGAGCCGTTGACAGTGACGCTTACTTTTGTAAGGTCCGGGTTAATGTACTTTTCTGAGCTCCTTGCACCTTTGGCATATTGCTCAATAAATAGGAGCAAGATACCTTTTAGGGACCTCCTCTGCGGGTTGACCCTGAGATTCAGACGTGTGTCGGAGCCTTTTGCAAAAGTCACCACTTTGTCCCTCTGGATGTGGTCGTAAGCGAACTCTTTGCCGCCCGAATAAGCGCTGAATGCCTCATCTGCAATTTCTTTGCTTCTTATCATCTCGTACTCCAGCTGGATGTTTGTCAGCTTGTATTTCAGTTTTGTTGCATCTGAGCCTCTTACAACATGTTCGGCTGCCGCGAGCTTCAGTTCGAACACAAGATCGTTGTATAGTGCCTGTGGATAAAATGCTCCGTGGTCAGTTAAAATCTGGTGATCCAGACGGATGCGGTATTTATTACCATATAGCTCATTCAGCTTTTTTTCTGCGTCGACTCCTGAAGTTTTCTTATCGCCAGCATTTGAGCGAATTTTGTTGAGGTCCTCGCTCTGAATGCCCTCTGGCACCCTGTCGTCGCGCTCCTCCTGCGAAAGGAAAAATCCTCAAATATTTTGTAGATGTCATAGCCCACCGTGTCCTGCACGACGGTGCCTTCATACTTTACAACAAACTTGTCGACAAGAGCTCGGCTGGCGTTGTCAACCAGAAAGTTGTTGGCATGGCCTCCGCTCAAGTCGATGTTGAAGCGCAGCGCCAGCGAGCCAGGCACAATGACCTCGTTTTCGTTCAGCTTTGGCACTGAAACATACAACGTTTCCTCTGGATTGGCTTCAGTGCGGTCAAAAGTGATTCGTTTTACAGCTCGCTCGGCTTTCAGTGCGCCGAGGGTTTTCTCTACGCGTCCCGGTCGAAGGTTTTCTTGAACAGCAGCCATCTCTCGATTGGTTTTATTGTTAAATTGAAAAGTTTAATTTGAAAATATATATAAATTACGTGATGGCAACAGGTGGTGGTGATTTTGGATACGAGGACCCTGATTTGGACCGAGATCTTGACCACAACAGTGATAACGATGATGAAGAGGAACAAGAGGTCGACACAACCCGACCATTTCAGCCCGGGATGGTATCCACACCCTACCATGGGGGTGAACAACATGAAATGCAAACAATGCAGCACGAACAGAGCGGGCTGCCAGAAACATCCTACGACGAAACACCTTTGCTTGAAAGAACCCCTTCAATAAGTGATCTTCAAAATGAAAGTAATTTGCGACAAAAACTAAAAAAAGCAGTAGACATGATAAAAGGCAAATTTCCCAAAGCAAACTTTGAAAAAATAAAAATCAGAAGAGGCAAAGGGAAAAATGAGGGTAAAATTGTTGCTGTAGGAACAAAAAAAGGCGAGTACAAGATTCTAAAAGAAAATGAGTCAGGCTTCATGAAAAGCTTTTTAGACAGCTTCAAAGATGAACTTGGGCCGTCAGCTGAAGATCTTATTGCTCAAGACAATGAGAGCATAAGAGATGAACGCCAAAGATTAAGAGAAGCTGAAAAACAACTTCAAGAGGCCCAAAAACTCGCATCGGAAAAAGAAAAAGCCGCCCTAGAAGTGCAAGATCTGAGAAACAGAATCGAGCGAACTCAAGCTCAGATTGAAGCACTTACTCAAGAACACGGTTCGAATCTTGAAAGTGATTCAGAACTACGGAGACTGCAGCAACTGAAAAAAAATTATCAAAAGGATCTTGACAACGCGAAAAAAGAGGTGGTAGCCATTGAAAAACAATCGAAGCAGAAGACAAAAGAACAAACACGGGTCGACCAACTCAGGGCAAGCCTCGCTGCCAAAGAGAGAGAAAGAAACACTTTGCAAGAAAGGCTCAACGACACAAGAGCGTTGGATGATCTAAAAGAGCAAGAAGCCGAGCTGAAGCGACAAAACGATGAAGATCAAGCAGTAATACAGGATGAAAATACCTCCGCCACTGACAAACAAGCTGCTGAAGAAAGAGTTGCTGAAAGAACCGAGGAGCTCGCACGTTTGCAAACACAGATTGCAGAAAGAGAAAGAGCGCTTCCACTTCGTGAGAGGATCAAAGAAATCTTCAAAAAAAATGGCGTGACAGTAACAGCAATCTTTCTTGCTGCTGGTGTCACGATTGGTGCTGTAATTGGTGCCATTACAAACTCTTTGAAGGCTACCGGCAAAGCGTTGGGGAAAGGCTTAAGTGATGTTGGCTCAAAGGTGGCATCAGCTCTGCCCGGTCTTATTGGCTCGATTGTAAGTTTTCTTTTCAAAACAGCTGGTCAAGTAATTGGCTTTCTTGCAGAGCACACCTGGCTGCTTATACTTGCTGCGGTTGCTTTTCTTGTTGAAAGATACATCAAGAAGAGACGTTAACGCATAAGGGCGTAGAGCAAAGCTGCAGCTCCAACCGCACCAACAGCGACAGTTGCTTTGTTTATTTCGTGTGCATCATTGACTTCGACCTTTGTTGCTTTAGCGCTTTGCGCGCTTTCAGCTTCAGCACCTTCGGTGCTCGTTGGTGCCGGAGTTTTTTTTGTGTCCCTTTGAGACTCCTTGTGTATAGGATTTGAAGGGTGGCTGTTTGGTGGGTTTACCTTTGAAGGTCCTCCGGCCATCAGTTTAAGAGCTGCTTTTTTTGTTGATTTATTAACATCATTATTTAATCCTATTTTCATTCCTGCTACAGCCTGCTTCAGCTGATTGTTGTAGCCGACAACGCTTTCTGTGTTTATCACCATACTACCCGGCATCAGCCAGGCACCAGGGCAGACGGCGAGGTTAAGCCGAACCTTGGCCTCATCGATGGCAAGTTGGTATCTTTGAACTGACTTTGCCAGATCTGGTTGCCTTATAGCGTCTTCAACCAACACGAGGAACTCACTTTGAGCCTCCTTTGCGCGGCCGCCTGTGCCAAGTATGCTACTTCGAACGTTGACCTGCGAACCCAGAATACAGTAGACAAAAGCCTCTATCGACTGGTTTACTCTCGACAAACCTGCCTGAGTCAGCCCTTCTGCGGCGTTAGGACAAAACCAGTCTGCCTGTGCATATGCAGCGTCGTCTGGCTCGATATATTGAATTAAGTTACCCTTGCTTGCAGCTCCCCCTTCGTCCGAAAATTTATCGTAATCTGGGTATTTTGCTCCAGAATTTTTTGGTCCAATGTTAGTAAACCAGATATAAACATCACCAAGCCCATGATTGGCGCCTCTTGTGAAACGAAAATCGCTTGACGGGTCGACACCGAACTCAGCGCATATTCTTTTATACGAAGCCACGTCGTACTTGTTGTCGAACTGGCTAAACGTTGGGTCGCCTGGCAAGGCGCTTACGCTCTGAATTCCGCCCATCTGAAACAATATTCGCCTTATTGTAAAATAAACGTGAAAAAGGTAAAAATTACGCACAACAGGTGGCAAACTGAGAGCTGAGTGTTCTTCATCAAAAATTTCACGACTTATCCCACTGCCTGTTGTCGCGCACCAGACAGCAAAGTTAAGTTGTTGAGGCCAGTAGCCAATATTTGGGCTAGCAAGCCACCTTTTTGACTCTTTTCCTGATGTATGCTTCAGTTTTGTTTTTTGAAAAATCTCTCTTAATTTCGTTGTGAAATATTGATCTGGTGTTACGTAGATGTTGATTTTGCTGTTAAATATTTTTTTCAAACTCGGTGCGGCTTCGTGAAATCCAACCGCGGGAATTGGTAAAGATGCGCCTTTTGCGCCGCTTGGTGACAGCTGTTGTGGAAAACCGCCTGAAATTTGATTCACCCCCAGTGCTTTTTTCATCTCTGGGCTCCAATATTTGCTGTCAGAGCCAAAAACATTTATCAAATGGCCTTGCTCTGCCTTGTAATAAATGTCTGCCGTTGCTGTGTGGTTGTACGCGAACTCAACCTGTGCAACAAATTTTGTTCGGTCAGCGTTTGGATATTTTGCAAGAAAAGGTTTCCATGCATTGTCTTTTGCCGCTTCAGAAATTTTAGTTGCTTCTGGGGTTTTCATCCACTTCATAAAATCTCTTTCTTTGGAATCAAGAAAAATTGATTGAGAAATGTCATCAGCTCTCGGAATAGGCGGAGCCATTTTATATTAAAGATTTATTTTTCAAAAGATAATTATAAAGATGGTTGTGCTCACTGTCACCACAACAGAAAATCCGAAAACTGTTTATTTTGACCAGCCTATTCCTAAACCGAGCTATATCCGGCTGCTAAGTTGTTCTCTTTACAACAGCTGGAATAGTTTGGAAGAGGATGGAATAGTTTCTTACAAAAAA